>NC_053490.1:385282698-385467698 GCF_905171775.1 Rana temporaria
GAGCCGACCTGCCGCCGTATAACTGTGGTGGCTGGTCGGCAAGTAGTTAAAGACCCACTTATCTAAGGGCACAAGTATGTGTTGTAACATAATTTTGTATGTTTTTCACCCTGTCATGAGTCGGCCATGTGTCTGTTAAACGTTCCCTTCCTCCTCATGCAGTTGCACTAAAATAACTAAAATTCAATCACCATAGAAGCCTTACAGAATTACTTGAGTATTGCATATTTCTATAATGTCATATTTGTTTTACTACCATAGGAAATCAAGATTTGGCCTTTTTTTTTTCTACAATATATTTTTATATTATTGTATATTTTTGATGTCTGTTACTCAATAAATAAACCGTTTTAATGACAGATCAGCCTCTACTAGTCTTGATTTCTCCAAATAATGTAGAATTTGTATCGGTAAATAAGTTTTATCATGGGATGTGTGAAAGTCTGGTGTGTAATTGACTTTGATTTTGTTGAGACCTTCATTCATAACCAGGAAATTTTTGTTTTGTTGGATGCATTGCAGATCCTTAGTAGCAGGCACCTTCCCCACATCGTATGCACAATTTAGATATAAATACCCAACTTATTCTACAGCTACACCTCAAATGTCCTAAAAGTATGATTCTTTGTACAATTTATCTGTTTGGAGTGGTTATCGGTATTGAATGAACAAAACCAGTTTTTAAAGCATGAAAATCACTGCACTAGTAAAAACTTCTGCAAACCAGATCCCATCATTGAAAATGTAAAAAAAAAAAAAAAATCATCATACTAAAATTAAATTTTAATACTGAATAAAAGGAAAAGCTGCAAAAAAATAATAATTTTTTAATACAACGAAAGAAAACTAAATTTTACGACAGGGGTCATTATATCCTAGGGTAATTGTACCTGGTTTGCGATCTCATGACCAAAACCATGTACATTGCTGTAATGGGGCAGCAAATGAGAATTTGTCGTTTGGGGATGCTGTAGATTCAGTCTTAAAATGATGTGTGTCAATGTAAGGCAATGGATTGTGCCACCCTGTCTTTGCCCCCCAACCTAATTTGCTGCCTAAGGCAGTCGTTACCCCAACTCTCTGTGGGTTAAATATGTAACTTGACTGCATTGAAGTGACTTATTAATGTTGGACTACTGGGCTTTTCAAGCGATTACTAACAAAAATGAACATCTTTGATGCCTGTCCATTTTTAATTATTGAACTTGCTTTCATATCAGCATTGATCTGTTTTAACATGCATGAGGAAAGGAGAATAGAGCTATGAATACTTGCATTTTGTAGAATTATTATTATTATTTTTTTTGGCCATTTAAAAGGTATTTTCACAATAAGCAAAAAAAATATATATATATATATATATATATATATATATATATAACAGTTACTTTATATAACCTATTTATTTATTGATTTACAAATTGTGTGCCATCCACAAGTGAAAACTTGTTTTTTCAACATATGACCACTAGGAGGTGGCATAGTGTAAAAGAACAGCATTAAACTTGTGGCCAGACTTAAAAAAGCATAAATAAATACAAAGTGAGAATGGGTGGCAGTAATAACTCAAAGGTACTAAAAAAACATTTTTTCTGACCTCAAAGTACTGACCTAGAGTGACTGGAATGCTCTTTTTAACAACCTTTGTTTTTAAATCTGTCTCTTCAAGAAATCCCACAGTTGCTGCTTTATGTACATTATTCATAATCTGTTTAACCACATACTATGTGTTTTTTTTCATATGCAGGAATTGCATGCCCGAGAGATTTATTACAGGTTCTTATATAGCGCTGTCAATTTACGCAGTGCTTTAATATATATATATTATAATATTCTCACAAAAGTGAGTACACCCCTCACATTTTTTTAAATATTTTATTATATCTTTTTTAATGTGACAACACTGAAGAAATTACACTTTGCTACACTGTAAAGTGGTGAGTGTACAGCTTTTATAACAGTGTAAATCTGCTGTCCCCTCAATATAACTCAACACACAGCCATTAATGTCTAAACCACTGGCCACAAAAGGGAGTACACCCCTAAGTGAAAATATCCAAATTGGGCCAAAAGTGTCTATTTTGTGTGGCCATTATTTTCCAGCACTGCCTTAACCCTCTTGGGCATGGAGTTCACCAGAGATTCAAAGGTTGCACCTGGAGTCCTCTTCTACTCCTCCATGATGACGTCACGGAGCTGCTGGATGTTAGAGACCTTGCGCTCCTCCACCTTCCATTTGAGAATGCCCCACAGATTCTCAATAGGGTTTAGGTCTGGAGACATGCTTTACCCTCAGCTTTTTTTAGCAAGGCAGTGGTCGTCTCGGAGGTGTGTTTGGGGTCGTTTATCATGTTGGAATACTGCCCTTAAGCCCAGTCTCCAAAGATAGGGGATCATGCTCTGCTTCAGTACATGTTGGCATTCATGGTTCCCTCAATGAACTGAAGCTCCCCTATGCCGGTAGCACTCATGCAGTCCCAGACAATGACATTCCCATCACCATGCTTGATTGTAGGCGAGACACACTTGTCTTTGTACTCCTCACCTGGTTGCCGCCACACACGCTTGTCACCATCTGAACAAAATACGTTTATCTTGGTCTCATTAGACCACAGGAAGTGGTTCCAGTAATTCATGTCCTTAGTCTGCTTGTCTTCAGCAAACTGTTTTGTGGGCTTTCTTGTGCATAGTCTTTTAGAGGAGGCTTCCTTCTGGGACAACAGTCATGCAGACCAATTTGATGCAGTGTGCGGCATATGGTCTGAGCACTGACAGGCAGACCCCCCCACCCACCCCCGGTGGGTGGAAGTGTAATGGCCTGGGGCTACATGAATGGCTATTTTCTGAATGGCTATTAAAGGTAACCATCCTCACCTGTGAGCTGTTTTCTTTTAATTATCGTGTGTGTATAAAAGGTCAATGCGTTTCTGGACTCCTGCCAGACACTTGCAATTTTCATCCAGTGCTGCACTGACGTTTCTGGATTCTGAAAGCAAAAATCATTTTTAAGGATCTGAGGGAAAAGGTAGTTGATTGTATAAAACAGATAAGGGATATAAAAAGATATCCAAGGAATTGAGAATGTCAATCAGCAGTGTTCAAACTCTAACCAAGAAGTGGAAAATGAGTGGTTCTGTTGAAACCAAACCACGGTCAGGTAGACCAAATGAAATTTCAGCCACAACTGCCAGGAAAATTTATTTGGGACGCAAAGAAAAACCCACAAATAATTTCAGCTGAAATACAGGACTCTCTGAAAACATATGATGTGGCTGTTTCAAGATGCACAATAAGGAGGCACTTGAAGAAAGATGGGCTGCATAGTCGAGTTGCCAGAAGAAAGCCATTACTACGAAAATGCCACAAAGTATTCCACTTATAATATGCCAAACAGCACAGAGGCGAGACTCAAACCTTCTGGCACAAACTAATTTGGAGCGATGAGATGACACCTCTCCAAATGTAGTGTTTATGGTTGTGGCAACAAGGCCTATGATGAAAGGTACACCATACATACTGTGAAACACAGAGGTGGATCGCTGATGTTTTGGGGATGTGTGAGCTACAAAGGCACAGGAAATTTGGTCAAAATTGATGGCAAGATGAATGCAGTATGTTATCAAAAAATACTGGAGGAAAATTTGCATTCATCAGCCAGGAAGCTGCGCTTGGGATGTACTTGGACATTCCAACATGACAATGATCCAAAACACAAGGCAGACCAACTAAAATTTCAACCACAACTGCCAGGAAAATTGTTCGGGATGCAAAGAAAAACCCACAAATAACTTCAGGTAAAATACAGGACTCTATGAAAACATGTGGTGTGGCCGTTTCAAGATGCACAATAAGAAGGCACTTGAATAAAGATGGGTTGCATGGCCGTGTCGCCATAAGAAAGCCATTGCTACACAGATGCCACAAAGTATCCCACTTATAATATGCCAAACAGCACAGACAAGCCTCAAAGCTTTTTGGTCACAACCATAAACATTGCATTTGAAGAGGAGTCAACAAGGCCTATGATGAAAGGTACGGAGGTGGATTGCTGATGTTTTAGGGATGTGTGAGCTACAAAAGGAACAGTAAAATTGTTGGCAGGATGTAATCAAAACATACTGGAGGAACATTTGCATTCATCAGCCAGGAAGCTGCGCATGGGACGTACTTGGACATTCCAACATGACAATGATCCAAAACACAAGGCCAAGTTGACCTGTTATTTGCTACAGAAGAATAAAGTGAAGGTTCTGGAGTGGCCATCTCAGTCTCCTGACCTCAATATCATTTGAGCCACTCTGGGGAGATCTCAAACATGCATTTCATGCAAGACAGCCCAAGACTTTACAGGAAAGATAGACTTCAAGCTGTCATTGATGTTAAAGGGGGCAATACACAGTATTAAGAACTGAGGTATGTAAACTTTTCATCAGTGTCATTTGGGTGGGTTATATATAATATTGTACATTCACATCAGTCCCTGCCCTCAAGGCGCTTACATGCTAAGGTCCCTAACTGTAGCCTCTAGCAATGATCACGGTCTTATCCTGGCTGGGGAAGTCATCAGTGAGGAAGTAGACAATTGCTTGACAGGAGGGATTCCCCTGTCAGTGCTGTCTGTGTTGATGAGGGAATTGTGTGAAATAAATTCACACTGTCTATGGCCTGCCTTGATCTCCCAAGAAGGAGCACAGAAGGTTATAAAATAGATCATAACCCTTTCCTACTTTTAAAAAATTGCTGGCTATATGTAATTTATTTATTTCTTTTTGTCCAAATAATCCATAGAAAATGGTGCTCATGGACAAAACAATGAGGATTAAAACCCCCTTGAACTCATGTCTCTGTTGACCTTGAAGATGGTGGGGCTGTTGACAATTCTAGCACTGTTGTGTGGATTTTGGAAAACCATGGGTAAATGATTTAAGGTGGTTGTAAACCCTTCCATGTACCCAGTGAAGTGACTAGCCACAGGTGATACACAGAGATGAAACAAATTTTGCTTCATAAGTTGTAACTGTCTATCTGCAGCCTTCTTTTCTCATGGTATCAGGAAAACTTGATAGCAGAGAAACGGACTGGACTTGGAAAAAAAGAGGGAGTGACGTCATCGCGACTCCGGCCACTCACAGCGGCAGAGCCGCAAACCCAGAACAAACAGCAAGGGCAAAATGTCAGCTCCCTCGTTGTGGACCGGGCTGCGATACGGGGATCTCGTTTTAAGGTATTTCATAATGAGCTAGTATGCAGTGCATACTAGCTCATTATGCCTTTGCCTTACAGCGTTATTTTTTTCTAACATATACGGGTATACAACCACTTTAAGCTGCATCCGAAGCAGCAACACTGCGGGTCAGTGTGAGAAGATTACAATATTGGCAACATCGCAATTTAATGGGTGTAATGCTCCATACAAGCCTGTTCTTATGAGTGTATCTTAATTTGTTTTTATTTATTATTACAATAATACTGCACCAGGAGTGTGCTCTTTCCTTCATCTGTTAGCAGAGAAACAAAGCAGTCGACACTCGGTGTTCTCAGTTAAGACAAGTACACACTATAGAGGAATATGCTTTTGTTCATATTTCATGTCTGAGGTTTACAACCACCTTAACCACTTCCCAACTACGCTATAGCCAAAAGACTGTTACAGCGTGGCCAATACTAATATAAGGGGCCCGAGGGGGGACCAATGATACTCTTCTGGTACCTCTGCCCTGACAGGTTTGTGCTGAATTCCAGAACTGCACACAGTTGCAGGGCGTTTGCAGAGTGGCCCTATTCACTTGGATGGTAACACATAACTGGTCACTGCCCCCAACTATAACTTGCCTTCACAGCAAAGAGCACACACACAGAAGGGGAAAGCATGCAAAACGAAACCAAAGAAACTCACCAGCCAATGGGAAATGTTGGTGGTCAGACCCGGGGGGCCCAGACCTAAAGCTGTGTAAAATTTCTGATGGCTTCCCTATACTGCAGAATAATGAAAGATGAACAGACTCTCCACAGCAACGTCTGCCAAATTTAGGGAAACGTGGCTGCATACCACGATCACAATCAGAGAACTGATGTCGGTTCTGGGACTGATGACGTCATCGATCCCGGCAGTCCAGTGGGCAAAATTTCACCTAAGACCACTTCAGATTTTCCTCTTAAAGAACCAAAGAGGAGATCTGGACAAATCTGTGTTGCTCCCAACGTCAGTAAAAAGATCGCTATGGTGGTGGAGAACCCACACAAATCTAAACCAGGGTCTGGCTTGGTCATATCAGGTATCCCAGAAGTTGACCACAGACGCGAGCAGTTGGGGTTGGGGAGCTCACCTGGCAGGGCAACCTGCTCAGGGGAGATGGTCCCCAGAGGAAGCCAAAGAATCCTCAAATTGGAGGGAGCTCATGGCGATAGCCAAAGCCATAGAGGTTTTTCAGAACCAGCTGAGGAGTCGTTACATCCTGGTACTCTCAGACAATGCCACAGCAGTGGCTTATATAAACAAACAAGGGGGCACAAGAAGTCCTTCTCTAAGTTACATCTCCAACCAGATATGCCGGTGGGCAGAAGGGAACTTACTTTCACTAAGTGCAGTTCACCTAAAAGGGGAAGACAACCAAGTGGCGGACTTCCTCAGCCGCCAGGAGATCTCCCAGGAGGAATGGGTATTACATCCAGAGGTGTTCAAAAAGATTACAGTCCGCTGGGGAGTGCCAAGCATAGACCTGTTTGCCTCGCGGCGGGATCATTTACATTGCACGCGCTTACGCCGGGCAATTTTGCCGGCGCGCCCTCGCAATTTACGGAGCTACTGCTCCGTGAATCGAGGGCAGCGCAAAATATTTGCGGGGGCGCAGGGCAAAATCATTGCCCTGTGCCTCCGCAAATAAAGCGCAAATGTACCTGAATCTGGGCCAATGTGTTTCCTGATTGTGAGGAGGAGCTCCATCTCTCAAGGGCTGCCTTGGAAGACTACTGGAAACAGAGTTACCGGTAAGAATCTAGCTCTGCTTTTTCCTGACTGTTCATAAGCTACTGCAATAGTCTGTTTAATCCACCTGGCTATCGTAGGCTTAGAGGCTTGACGCCCTTTCTTTTGACCGGAGAAATTAACAAATATGGCTAGAAGACACCTTCTAACATCTAATAATAGAAACCTTGCCTCTTTGTCATTTTTAGGCTTCTGACAAAGGGAGGGGAGGACAATCTCCTGGGACCTGTGGAATTCAGAGGTCACTTTTGGCAAATATAAAGGATCCTGTCTGAGGATTACCCTATCCTCTAGGAGCAACAAAAAAGGCTCTTTTATAGTCAGAGCTTGTAAGTCACTAACCCTTCTGGCTGTCGGGATTGCCAGAAGAAAAGCCATCTTAAGTGAAAGCATTTTAATAGAAATCTGAGCCACCGGTTTAAAAGGCTCTTTTGTTGGAGCATCCAATACCAGGGATAAATCCCAAGGTGGGAACCTGATTGTCTTTATCAGGGTTACCCTTTCCCTGGCTGTCAAAAACCTTTTTATCAGTGGGTTCGGGGCCGAAATACTGACAAGGCTGCGACCTGGACCCTTAGCGTGCTTACTGCTAAGCCCTGGTCAACTCCTTGGAGGAAATCCAGGACCATGGGGATTATTTGGAGAGAACCTTCTCTAGGCTGGGCCCAGCGAGAGAAGACTTCCCAAACTTTAGCATATATTTTTCTTGTGACTGGCTTCCTACTTTGCAAGAGTGTGTCAATCACCTTTTCCGAGCATCCCCTAAGCCTGAGGATCTCCCTCTCAAACATCATGCCGTCAGGGAAAGAAAACCCAGATCGGGATGTAACACTAATCCCTGGGAGAGGAGATCGCGTCTGGACGGGAGATGCAATGGAGGAGCCATCGACCACCTTCTCAGTGTGGAGAACCATGCTCGCTTCGGCCACCAGGGTGCGATCAGAATAAGGTATCCTTTTGACCTGGATAACTTCTGTAGCGCCCGAGGGAAGAGTGCCAGGGGAAGGAATGCATAAGCTAGGGTGAACTCCCATTTCTGTACTAGGGCATCAATCCCGTAGGCGTCCTGCTCTCTGGTGAGAGAGAAGTACTTGTGGACTTTCCTGTTCTTGCAGGCAAATAAATCTATTTCTGGTCTGCCAAAGTTTTGGCTTACCAGAGAGAAAACCTCTGTGTTTAGCTCCCACTCTCCCTGATCAATAGACTGTCTGCTGAGGAAGTCTGCCTAAATGTTGAGGGACCCTCTTGCATGTACTGCTGAAACTGAGAGAATGTTCTTCTCCACATCCCCCAGGATCTCCTGGGTCAGTTCCATCAGCCTGCTGGATCTTGTTCCCCCCTGATGGTTTAGGTAGGACACAGCTACTGCGTTGTCCGAGAGGATCTGTATTTCCTTTCCTTGGACCTGGTCTTTGAAAAAAAGCTTTTTCGACCGCTAACAGCTCCCTGAAATTTTAGGAGGCTTTGCTCTGCTCCCGGTCCCAAGGGCCCTGGGCGAAGAGATCTCCTATATGAGCTCCCTAGCCCCAGGCGCTTGCGTCTGTAGTCAGAATCAATGTATTCTGTTGGGTCCAGGATCGCCCTTCTGACAGGTTGTCTGTGCTGAGCCACCAGTCTAGGGAGTTCCTTGCCTCTTCTGAAAGGGACACTGTTATGTCCAGGTATTCTCTTCTCCCGTCCCAGGAGGAGAGGAGGAATCCCTGGAGTCTCCGGGAATAGAATTGGGCCCAGTGAACCGCTGGGATGCAGGATGACATGAGCCTCAGCACTCTCATCATGGTCCTTAGAGAAGTCTCTCTGCTACCAAGCAGAGCAGAGACTGCTCTTTGCACTTTGGTGATCTTTTCTTCTGGTAGAAAGATCTTTTGGTTCACTGAGTCTACCCGGTACCCTAGAAACACCTTGGATTGTGCGGGATCTAGGGAGGATTTCTCCTTGCTGATTAACCACCCCAGATATTCTAGTGTGGACAGCACCATGTCTCGGTCTGCCTGGAGCTGTTCCAAGGCCGGACTGAAAATCGTCATGTCGTCCAAGTATGGGATCAAGGCTATCCCCTGGAGGTGTAGAAATGACACCACCTCGGCTAGAACTTTGGTAAAAATTTTTGGACTGGCCGCTAGGCCGAAGGGGAGAGCCTTGAACTGCCAGTGTCAGACGCCCTGCCTCGTCTTCACTGCAAACTTTAGGAACTTCTGATGTTTCTGGGAAATGGGAACATGCAGGTAAGCATCCCTTAGGTCCAATGTTATCATAAAGACTCCCTCCTGGAGGTGTTTTCTGACCGTGTAGATGCTCTCAATCCTGAACTTTTTGTAAACCAGGTGTTGGTTTATTTTTCATAGATTTATAGTCAGCCGGAATTTTCCGGATGGATTTGGTACCACAAATATGTGGGAATAAAACCCCTGACAGATTTGATCTACTGGAACAGGAATGATGACCTGCTTTTCCGCTAGTTCCCGGACAATCTCCAATAGGCCCCCTGCTTTTGCTGGATCTTTGGGGAGATGGGTCAGGATAAAGTTTGGTGGCGGGGGAGACAGGAATTCTAACTTGTATCCTTCTCTTATCAAACTTAGAATGTAAGGACTCTGAGTGATATTTTCCCACTGAGGGAGGAACCACAAGAGCCTTCCGCCAACTTTTATGCTGGCGTTATTTGGATTCTTTGTTGGAAGTAGTAACCCCCGGAAAAAAGGATCCCACCTTTTTCCTTGCCTTTACCGAATCCTCACTTTTCCTTAGGCTCCTTCTTTCCCTTGAAAAGTTTTTTTGAAGGGGGGCCACGAAAAATGTTCTTACCTGTTATCTTTTTTGGACTTAGCAGGGAACTTTTTGCCTTTCTCCGTGGAACGAGACAGTACCTGCTCCAAATCAGAACCAAAGAGCTGGGATCCCTCAAAGGCGAGACTTGGATCTCCATCCCATGTCTTTACCCAAAGGGCTCTTCTAGCAGAATTTAAAAGAGCTGCAGACTTGGCGGTAGTTTCCACTGCTGCATCTGCTAAATAGGCCACTGCTTTCCCGACCACTTCCAGAGAGTCTAGCACCTCTTTGGATTTACTGTCCTGTACTATGTGGTCCATTAGTCTGCGGACCCATGCGTCCGCATTTCTAGCGACACATGCGGAGGCCAATGCAGGGCCCATAGCAGCTGCATTGACATCCCACGCCCTGCGTAGCAAAGTTTAAGACTTTTTATCCATCGGATCCCGAATGTTGCCGGAATCTTCGAAGGATAGATCCGAGTGTTTGGACACTTGAACCAATGAAGCATCCAGACGCGAAACTTTAAAGAATCTGTCCTCCTCTTCCGCTTTGAAGGGGTACCTGCGCTTCCAAGTTTTAAGTCTTAAAACCCTGTGCTCAGGTTCTTTCCATTCTCTTAAAATAATATCTTTAAGAGATTGGTGTACAGGAAAGGATTTGGTTTGGATTTTACTGAGTCCCCTGTAAAGTTTGTCTTGTACTGAGACTTGAGTGGGCGGTAGCTGAATGTCCTCAGAGGTATAGATAGCCTTGAGGAGATCCTCCATATCCTCCGTGAAAAGAGATGACCACCAGTAGGGATGAGCCGAACATACCCGCATTCGGTTCGCACCAGAACGTTCGAACAGACAGACCGACCGTTCGCGCGAACATTTAGAACCCCATTAAAGTCTATGGGACTCGAACGTTCGAATTCAAAAGTGCTCATTTTAAAGCCCAATATGCAAGTTATTGTTAGAAAACGTCTTTGAGAACCCGGGTCTTGCCCCAGGGAACATGTATTAATGGAAAAAAAAGTTTTAAAAACTGTCGTTTTTTTCTTGAGCAGCGATTTTAATGATGCTTAAAGTGAAAAAAAAATTTCCTTTAAATATGGTACCTGCTGGGTGTCTATAGTAGTGGCACATGTTTAGAAATGTCCCTGCACAACATCAGATTACTCTCAGAAAAAAGTAATTTAATACTGCCTGCGGCTTTAATGTAATGTTTGGTCCCTGCAATATGGATAAAAATCTTTGAAAAAAATAGCATGAGTTTCCCCGCCACCACTCCCCCCAGGTCATTACATGACCCAGTGCCGATCCTGACCTTCCTGGGGCCCTAAGCAAAATGACATGGCACACTAAAAATGAGAAGCGGGGGGGGGGGGGGGCCTGACGACAGTGACATGTCACATTAAAGAAAGTTGAGAAGCGGGGAGGGGGTGTTCTGCTGTTGGAAATGACTCAGCCAGCGAGTTTAGAAGCGGGGTGAGGGAGCGCAAATGAATTCTCACCATGCAGGGCCTCTAGTACTTTGGGGGCCCTTCGCAGCTTTGCGGGGCCCTAAGCAGCTTGCATAGTGAGCCTATAGCAGTGTTTCTCAATTCCAGTCCTCAGGCCCCCCCAACAGGTCAGGTTTTCAGGATTTCCCTCAGATGAAAAGGCTGTGGTGATTACTAAGGCAGTGAAACTGATCAAATCACCTGTGCAAAATAATGGAAATCCTGAAAACCTGACCTGTTGGGGGGGCCTGAGGACTGGAATTGAGAAACACTGGCCTATAGTGAGGATTGGCCCTGACAAGACCTTTTGGCCCTATATACAAGATAAGGACTGTAGGTTTCTTAAGTAGAATCAGAACCATGTCATACTTTGCTCCTGCATATTGCACAATTTCCTAAAGAGACACTCAACAAACTACATGACACTTGTGCCTGATGAGGCCACTGATGTTCCAGTGGTGGTGGCCCATGAGACTGTCCATACAGGCTTGGCCCCCCAAAGTGCACGTGCTGTGTGGCAACAATATGTTGATTATTTTAGGGGTGGGGGGGGCAGATCTTGGCTCAATAAATGGGGGGGTTGCCATCCGGGGCCTCCTTTGAACAAATTCTGTGAAGAACTCCTGTTTTCTGAAGGCCTCCATTATTTCTGCAAGTCAAAATTTAGCCAAAAAAACTAATATCAGTCAAGCCTTAGCTTCCTCCCCATATCTAACCCACAAACTCATCCACTGATCATTAAGTCCAAAAATCAAGTTTCGTATCGTCGTATTGCACGATCGTTTTTCCGACGTTTTCTACCGACTGTGAACGACGTTCTCATTCACGCAATATCCCTTTATACACTGCGCATGTGAGAAGCTCAGCACGTTTCCACGCCCATCAGTCGGTCAATGCAAGAGTCTGAAGAAATGATGGAGGGGAGACAGCAAGCTGCAACCAGGCAGGAGAGAGGCTAGGCACACACCAGGAGGAGCAGGAGGTACAAAGCCACCAACATGAGCTTCGACGAGATGGTAGAGTTGGTGGCTGTTCTTAAAAAGGAGGACTACAACGGCAAAAAAGGGCCTTACAAGAACCCCAATAAACTCAAGGCCCAGATCATGGAGAAGGTACGGAGGACTCTCCATTCAAAATTCGGGGTGGAGTGGTCTAGGGAGCAGTTGCGCAAGAGATGGTCGGATTTGAAAATCAGAGAGCCGGACCATATGGAGAGAATTAGAAGAGTTCTCAGAAGACGTAAGTAATTTTCATGTGCACTCTGAATATTTGTTTTTATTATTTTGTGTCATGTGTTTTTTCTTGCAGGTTGTGTGTATATATACAGTCCAAGAATAGATGTTTCAAGGTTCATGTTTGTGGGCATAATAATTGGTTGTTCATTGTATTTAAGATCTTTTTATGTGAGACCAATTTTTTATTTAATGTAGATGTGTTATTAACTAGATTTAAATAATCCAACTTAAGTCAATATACAGTAAAAGGAGAGTATGCTCAGCACAGCAGTTGATTACACATATGGACTCAGTAGCACAATGGTTGGCATTGCCGATCCGCCCTATAGGCTCGCTATATGCAAGCCGCTTAGGGCCCCCGCAAAGCTGCGAAGGGCCCCCCAAATAACTAGAGGCCCCGCCTAGTAAGAAGTCATTTTCGCCCCCTCACCCTGCTTCTCAACTCGCTGACTGCATGGGAGAAGAGGCAAGAAGTCAGCACCCCTTGCTTCTCAATTTAATGTAAGATGTCATTTCCGACAGCAGAACACCCCCTCCCCCCACTTCTCAACTTTCTTTAATGTGACATGTCACTGTCATCAGCGCCCCCCGCTTCTCATTTTTAATGTGCCATGTCATTTTGCTTCGGGCCCCAGGGAGGTCAGGATCGGCACTGAGTGTTGGTCACAAGAACAACCTAGTTAGCGTGTCACATAGAGGTGATCCAGTGTATACTTGTTGTTTTTCCATGTAGGAAACTTTTCCAAAGATAGAGAAATGCAGCAGCTTTGGTAATGGATAAAATCCTGTGTTAAGCTTAGAAGGATTGTAAAAGCAGACAATTGTACCACACTTTTTAAAAAGAATGATTGATATTCCTCTTTCAGGTCTCTAATCTTTTTGATTCATCTATCCCTTTTTTTACAATCTCATAGGCCGCAATCAAGCTGCAGAAGTGGAGCCGACCAACCCCACACAGTGCCAAGCCCCACCCTCGCCGGATGTGCAGGAAGTGCAAAATGCCACCACATCAGGTCAGTGTCATACAGCACAGCTTCAGGTAATACATGTAGGCCTGCATAATTTTAATACATGTTTTTTTTCCCAAATTTCAGGTGAACGAGCTGTTGGTGGCGGCTTAGACACCTACAGTGCCCAGGTGCTAATTGGGGAGGTAATGTCCTGCAGGGCACAAATAGAGGACACAAATATCGCCCTCGAGAAGATCATAAAGAACAACAGAAAGGTGGACCAAAACCTCAAGAATATTATTAATGTTCTGGGGAGGGTTTAAAAAAAAAATAGATGTAGACAAGTATTTAAAAGCAAAAATATAGTTATTAAAAAAAAAAAAAAAACTATTTCTATTAAGATATTTAAAAAAAAATTAAAATGACACATTTTAAGTGTGATACAATAAATATTTTTGGATACTCAACAATGTCTGGTTTCTTATTATATCAATGCTGCCTAAAAGAACACATCTATATTTGTGGTGTTTACATTGACAATGATGAGTATTTAGTAAAAGAAAATAAACATGACACTATGATAACGTAGGAGAAAGCTAGAATGAACACAAATTAGAAAAGAATCAAACCAAGAAAATGACTAGAACAGGGGCAGAAAAATTGGGCCTTAGGCACTGGTGGCGGACAACACTGCAACCCCTCACAGATACTGTAATTGGAGCTCAGCAAAGAGCCACATGCAAAATATTGCATTACAAATTGTTATTAGACGCCTCTGTTCAACAGGGGCAGAAACATTGGGCTTAGGCACAACACAACGCTGCAACCCCTCAGATACTGTAATTGGAGCGCAGAAAAGAGCCACATGCAAAGTATTGCATTAAAAATTGTTATTAGACGCCCCTGTTCAACAGGGGCAGAAACATTGGGCCTTAGGCACAACACAACCCTGCAACCCCTCACATACTGTAATTGGAGCGCAGAAAAGAGCCACATGCAAAGTATTGCATTAAAAATTGTTATTAGACGCCCCTGTTAAACAGGGGCAGAAAAATTGGGCCTTAGGCACTGGTGGCGGAGCCCAGAAACAAAAATGTTCTTACTAGCTATCAGCAAGATCAGTGAGGAGGAAAAGGATATTCAGTCAGCAGCATAACAGGACAGTCACTCAGCATCAGCATAGGCAGTCTCCAAGGGATCTGTCATTTAAAAAAATTATTCAGTTACATCTGCATCAGGTGCTTGGTAGCTAGTGTTGATCCAAGCCTGATTCATTTTTATAAAGGTCAGTCGATCAACGGAGTCGGTGGAGAGGCGCACCCTGTGATCGGTCACAAAGCCTCCAGCAGCACTGAATGTGCGTTCTGAAAGAACGCTGGATGCAGGGCAAGCCAGTAGCTCAATAGCGTACTGTGCAAGCTCTGGCCAGTGATCCATCCTCAAGACCCAGTATGCCAGACGATTTTCGGTGGGGAAGGTGTCCAAGTCTGATCTTGCCCCTAGGTATTCATGCACCATGTAAATCAAACGCTGGCGATGGTTGCTGGAACCGGTCATACCTTGGGGCTGCGGACTAAAAAAAAATCTGAACGCATCGGTCAGACGGCCACCTTCTCCACCGCTCCTTCTGTGACTCACCGAAGCCTCAGCAACACGTTGTCCAGGAACAGGATTTGGTAATCCCCCAGGTTCTGGGAACGCGTTGCACATAGCCTTCTGCAAGGCCTCCCGAAGATGTTTCATCTTCTGCTCCCTCTGCAACGGCAAGATAAGCTCCGCAACCTTACTCTTGTAACGTGGATCAAGGAGAGTTGCCAGCCAGTAATGATCCCTCTCCTTAATACCACGAACACGAGGATCCTTACACAGGCTTTGCAGGATCAGGGAGGCCATGCAGTGTAGGTTTGCTGAGGCATTCGGGGCACAGTCCTCTGGGTCACTGAGGACGACAGGATCCGCAGCCACCTCATCCCAGCCACGTAAAAGTCCACGGGTTCCTTGGGACTGTAAGTGATCCCTTGAAGACTGCTGCTGCTGAGTGCTAGGCTCCACCTCCTTGCTGCTGATACAATCCTCCTCCTCCTCCACCTCGTCCTCTTCCTGTGTGGTAGGTGGGCATGCAGGACCACTCTCTGGATAAAGGGGGCCTTGAGAGGTAAGGAAGTCCTCTTCTTCCTTCCTCTGTTCTGCCTCAAGGGCCCTGTCCATTATTCCACGTAGAGTGTGCTCCAACAGGTGAATAAGAGGGACCGTCTCACTGATGCATGCACTGTCACTGCTCACCATCCTCGTGGCCTCCTCAAATGGTGACAGGACAGTGCACGCATCCCTGATCAAGGCCCACTAGCATGGGGAAAAAACCCAAGCTCCCCTGACCCAGTTCTGCTGCCATATTGGCACAGGTACTCATTGATGGCCCTCTGCTGCGTGTGCAGTCGCTGCAGGATGGCCAATGTAGAGTTCCATCTGGTGGGCATGTCACAGATTAGGCGGTTCTTGGGCAGGTTGTATTCCCTTTTTTTTTTTTAATCCAACAAGATTTTATTCAGTTTACAGAGGTACAAGGTATACAAGGTCCCCTTAACATTGCGGGGAATGATAAAGATAAAGAGCAGCAACGAGACAACCACTACTCAGAATACATCTATGAACAGGAGGTAAACCCCCCCCCCCCCAGCAAGTCAAACATTTCCCTCCCGACACATAGCTCAATGCCCACCTCACCCAATATTAATGCCCAGAAGCCTGTCCATCACCAGGTCCACAGGGGCCAGACCCGGCACATCCAGCCACTTTGCCCACAACTTCTCAAATTTTTGGGCATTACCCCTGTGTTGATATATCACCTTCTCCATCCTCGGCACTGTCCCAATGTTATTGATCCATTCAGCTAGAGTCGGAGGAGCCTCTGCCCTCCAATGAACCATAATAAGCTTCCTAGCTTGGAACAGGACCCTTTGCACTGCCTCCCTGTCCACCTCCTCCCATTCGTACTCCTCCAGAGCCCCCAAGAGACAAGCCCTCGGGTCCTGCGGAAGAGACACTCCAAATGCTGAATTGATGGTACTCACGACTCCCGCCCAATACGTGTGGAGTTTTGGGCATCTCCACAGCATATGTATCAGATCTCCATGGTCTCTCTTGCACCTGGTGCAGGTAGGGTCGAGCTGTGGATTCATTCTATGGAGTCTGTGAGGGGTATAATAGGTTCGTAACAAAATGTACAGTTGCGTGAGCCTCTGTGAGACACTCAGTGAGCACTTGCCTACTGCCTGAAAAATTTCTTCCCATTGTTCACCGTCCAATTCCCCTGCATCTGCTTCCCACCTTTCCCGTATCTTCAGGGGATGCTGCTTCATCACATACTGTAACAGGATGGCGTAGCATTGGGAGATAAAGCCCTTAGATGTCCCAGCATCCCCCAGAAGGTCAAAAGCAGGGGTCGGCGACAGGCACCACTCAGAGGAGCGACCCTGTGCCGCCACTGCATGTCTCAGCTGTATGAATGAGAAGTGCATGGACTGTGGCAGGCCAAACGCCTCCCGCAATTCCGGAAACGTGCGAAGTACCCCGTTACGGAATATGTGGGTAAGGTGTGTGATCCCATAATGTTTCCACCTGACACCGGACTGTAGTTTAGCCAGTTCAGTGTACGTGTCATTTTGCCATATAGGACTGTACTTCGTGTAACCCTCTGCGTTTTGGACATATTTAACCTTATTCCATACCTTCTGAATCAGACTAAATGTGGGGAGCTTCTTGTGTGGTCTAGCAAATGCCTGCGCCTCCAACGCCTCAGGGATCGGTCCTCCGCCCACGGTGTGCTCCATAAGCCTCTGAGCCGAGGACCGCACCGTCGGCCGAAACATGCCAACCAGCTGCTGCATCTGAGCCGCTAAGTAGTATAGCCAGGGGTTTGGCAACGCCAATCCCCCGCTATCTTTAGGTCTCTGCAGGTGTTCCAACTTAATCCTAGGATTCTTATCCTTCCAGATGAGACCCCGAAAAATACTGTTTACTGTATGAAAAACTTTCAGGGGGATGACCATGGGGGTGTTGTGGAGAAAGTATAGTAGTTGCGGCATGAGTATCATCTTAATAAGATTCACCCTCCCAGCAACCGACAGAAGCAGGGCCTTCCATGTTTTAACTTTGTCCCTAAACCGCAGCAACAGGGGGGAAATATTTAGATGTATGAAATCTCGTGGCCGAGCCGTTATCTGCACCCCTAGGTATTTAAAGGATGAGGTAATGGATATGGGGCAGACAGCGTTAATTACTTGAGTGTCATCACCATCCAACAAAAGCAATGCTGACTTTGCCCAATTTATGAGCAGACCAGAGAATTTTCCAAACTCTGTGATCGCCATCATAGCCTCTCTAAGGGAGGAGTCCGTGTCTCCCAGCAGAAGAAGCGTGTCATCAGCATACAACATCACCTTTTCCTGCATGTCGCCATAGCAAAAACCGGTGATGCGGGGGTTAGCCCTGATACTCATGGCAAGCGGCTCAATAGCCAGGGCAAAGAGGAGGGGGGCCGCGTCCCCCTCCTCAGTGCAAAGCCCGCCGACAACGAGCCAAATGTCCGTATCGCTGCCTGCGGCTGGCTGTACAGCAGCCGCACCCAGGAAATGTAGACAGGGCCAAATCCGAATTTCCGCAACACGGTCCAGAGATAATTCCAATCAATACTATCGAAGGCTTTTGTTGCGTCTAAGGATAATAGAGCCCTACTGCCCATGTTGTCCACCCGCGCTTGTATATTAAGGAACAGCCTTCTCAAATTAACCGCCGTCGATTTGTTAGGCATGAACCCGGCTTGGTCTCCATGTACTATAGATGTCACCACCCCATTTAGCCGAATGGCGAGCACCTTGGCCAGGATCTTAACGTCGCTCTGTAATAAGGAAATGGGACGGTAGGCCCCCGGGTCCACGGGATCCTTGCCTGGCTTAAGTAACAGTACTATATTTGCTTTGGACATGGAGGGGGGCAAAGTCCCCCCCTCCCTGGCGCTGTTAAAAACCTGCAAAAGCTGCGGCAGCAACACCCCCGAGTACTGTTTATATACCTCCATGGGCAGCCCATCCTCCCCCGGGGCCTTACAGTTAGGGAAGGCACTGACTGCCTCTTGCAATTCCTCAACAGTAACCGGTTTCTCCAGCAAAGTACGCTGATTATCGGACAGTCCCGGGAAGGTCAATTGGGTCAAATATAACTCCAGATCCTCCTGGGTATACGCCGCGCCGGAACTGTACAGGGCCTCATAGAAACCCGCCAGTTCCTGCATAATCTGGTCTGGCTGAGATACTACCCCTCCTGACCTAGCTCTAATAGCCCCTATCTCAGGTGAACGTTGATGGGAGTTCGCAATCCGTGCCAATATACGGCCGGTTTTCTCACCCTCCTCAAAGAACGCCTGTTTGGCAAAGAATCTCTTCTTTTCTGCTGACGAGGAGAGCAACTGCTGGTAGGCGGATTGAGCCGCCTGCCAGGACTCCCTGGCCAAATCAGAAGGATCTGCAATGTAAGCCCGCTCCATTTCCCTGACCCTGTTCTCCACTTCTATCAGTAATGCAGCAGAGGCCCTCTTCACCCCAGTCACTTCCCGTATGAGGAGGCCCCTAAGATATGCTTTGAAGGCATCCCCCTGTAGCACATTTCGTTCCACCCCTTCCTCCGCAACAAAATACCTCCGTATACTCTCCTCTATTTCGGCATGGGATCTAATTAATTTCAACCAAAATGCATTCAGCTTCCATGGTGCCTTAACCAGGTTCCCCTGCGGTGCCACGCAGAGCTGCACCACCAGGGCCGAGTGATCCGACACACTACGGGGCCTGTGCGATAGGTCCGCTATCAGTGGAAGCATGCTTGCGTTACCCACCCCCAGGTCTATCCTGGACAGGCAGCCATGCGTCTTCGAAAAGCACGTGAACTGCCTGCCCCCAGGATTACGGTGCCTCCAGATATCTACCCAGCCCACCTCTTGCAACAACCGCGCCAGGGGAGTACTCCTAGCGAGGGCAGAGGGTCTAGGGCCCGGGTATCTATCCGCCACCTGGTCCATACAACAATTAAAGTCGCCGATCACGAGCAACGGAACTTCCGGCTTGCCCTCCAGAAAAGAGAGGAGGAGCCTGAGCACCGCTGCCGTGAATGGCGGGGGGATATATACACACGCCAATACACAAATCAATGTACCAATTTTGCAATGGATGAATACATAGCGGCCCTCCGAGTCTACAGCACTGTCAATTTCCTGGAAATCCAGGGCATTGTGCACTAGTACACTCACCCCCCTAGAGAAGGAGGTGTGTGTAGAATGATATGCCTTGCCCACCCACACATATTTCAGAAAGCACACAGTTTCCGCTGTCAGGTGTGTTTCCTGAAAACAGATCACTCCTGGCAGAAATTTTTTTAAACACATAAATAGCATCGTGCGTTTCAGTGGAGAATGCATACCCCTCACGTTCCATGACACAATAGATACCTTAGCCATGGGTGTCTTCCTTTAACATCAAAAAGCAATATATTCGTGGGCAAAAATATACAGTCTGACCCCACCGTCGGGAAAAAGGGCCTCCCCCCATCTCTGTCCGCTCCTGCACGATATCTTGAGTAAGGGCCAACAGCCCAGGTCTGTTGAGTTGTACCTCTGTCTTCATATGGTAGCTAGAAAAACAAAAGTTAGCATAACTTGCGGACCAAACGGGTCCCGAATCATCAAAGTCCGCCAACCGGGCGGTTCCAGCGCTTAGTGCGACTAAACGTCGGCTTACTCCAGTCACAATAATCATCTTTCTAAGAACAGCTTTCCTCACGATGTGCTGCCAATCATAATGTCCCCCGGCCAAAGGGTAAGTGAAAAAGGTATTCAAACAGGCAAAAAGTAGGGGATCCCCCCTAACAAGACAGCAGTGAAGCATAGAAACATTTCAATCTTGCATATTCAGTGTCTGGAGGCAAAACCAAAGAAATAAAAAGTAAAAATAACTTGCTCAAGCCTCACTCCCCCTCCTCCTGCACTTGGCGTTGTAGAGATTGTTCGTTTCTATCCAGCCATGACATGGCCTCCTTTGCAGACTCAAAGAATTGGGCTTGACCCCGCACCACCACCCGAAGCTTCGCAGGGTAGAGCATAGCATATGGGAGTTGTATACGTCGCAGCCGCCTCTTTACATCAAGGAATTTGGCCCTGCGCCTTTGTACTTCCTGCGAAAAATCTGGGTAAAATGACACCCGGACGCCATTATGTTGGATGTTAGCTCGCTCCCGAGCCTGACGCAGCACCGCTTCCCTGTCCCGGTAGTGGAGTAGTTTTGCCAGGATGGATCTAGGGGGGCCCCCCTGCTGTGGTGGGCGCGAAGGTACTCGGTGGGCCCTTTCCACCGCAAAGAATGGTGACAACGTATTCTTGCCAAAAAGTTCAATCAGCCAGTTCTCTACAAACATGGTGGGGTCTTTACCTTCCACCCTCTCCGGCAGCCCTACTATACGGACATTATTGCGTCTGAGACGGTTCTCCATGTCTTCCACGCGGTCATAAGCGTCTCTAGCCATCTGCAGGGCAGCTCTAGTGTCTTGGGCCATGGGCTGCAGCTGATCCTCCACCTCACTGACTCTGCTTTCCACTGCAGTAGTACGTTCACGAATCTTTTGCATATCCTGCCTTAGTAGTCCAAACTGCTCCTTCAAAGTGTCCACAGATGCAGTACATTTATTAACTGCTTTAAGTATGTCTGCCAGCGTGGGTTGCACAGTGTTCTCTGCTTGTGCGTCTGGGGCCTGCTCGTCCTCCGGTCCCTGGCCTGCTCCTTCTCTGTCCTCCTCCTCCCCCCAGTAAAGTGGGACACCTTCGCCCTGTGCTGCAGGCCTAGCCTGGTGCGCGGCACCTGATCGGGACGGTTGTTCTGGCCCCCCCGTTCCAGACATCTTTTGGGCATAGTAGAGCATGTCCCTGGGGGGGTCTTTTCCCTGGGTCTTGGCAGGCTTACCCTGTTTGTGGCCTGTTTTGTCCGCTCCACGAGGCGTCCCTCTGGCAGTTGGCGCGGCGGCGCCATCTTGGGCCTCCATCCCCGCGATCTCCGCCTGTCCTTTGCGGGTCTTTCCCCTGGTGCACAACGCAGGTGGTGGTACCGCTGTGGTCCCGGGAGTGCTGGCTTCCAGCATATGGCGGTCTCGAACCGGAATAACGGCCGGGGGAGGATCAATACCGGATCAGCACTGGGAGCTGTGAGAGATGCGTCCTCTCACATGCCTATCCTGGCCACGCCCCCCAGGTTGTATTCCCTTTGGAGGTCTGTCAGCCGAGCAGTGGCATTGTATGACCTTCGGAAATGCACACAGACTTTCCTGGCCTGCTTCAGGACATCCTGTAAGCCCGGGTACCTGCCCAAGAACCGCTGCAGCACCAAATTGAGAACATGAGCAAAACAGGGCACAGTTTTCCCTGTCGCAGGGCAGAGAGGAGGTTGGTGCCATTGTCACTAACCACCATTTCTGGCTTAAGCTGGCGTGGCGTCAACCACCTCTGAGCCTGCCCCTGTAGAGCTGACAGAACCTCTGCCCCAGTGTGGCTCCTGTCTCCCAAGCACACCAGCTCTAGCACCGCATGGCATCTCTTGGCCTGCATTCCTGCGTAGCCCCTCGTACACCTACGGAGCACGGCTGGTTCAGAGGAAACATCAGCACAGGAAGAGGCCACAGAGGAAGAAGAAGAGGAGGGGGTGGAGGAGAGAGGTGTGTCACAACCAGTAGTAGTGTTTTGGAGGCGTGGTGGCGGAACAACCTCCAACACTACTGTACCTTGCCCTGCGTCCTTCCCAGCTGCAGCAGAGTCACCCAATGCACAGTGAAAGAGAGGTAACGTCCCTGTCCATGCCTGCTGGAACACGAGTCAGCAGTAAGATGCACCTTACCACTGACCGCCCTGTCCAGCGAGGCATGGACATTGCCTTCCACATGCCGGTAGAGAGCAGGAATCGCCTTCCGTGAGAAAAAGTGGCGTTTGGGTACTTGCCACTGAGGTACCGCACATTGCACAAACTCACGGAAGGAGGCAGAATCTACCAACTGAAAAGGTAGCAATTTCGCTAAGCTAGCATTCAACCGCTGGGCATGTGGATGGCTGGGAGAGTACTTCTTTCGGCGCTGCAGCAGCTGGGGCAGGGAAATTTGTCTGCTACCATCAGTAGATTTTCCGCATGTTCTACTAGGTTGTGACACACCTATTTCTACACCTTCAGTCCTATCAGTGCAGGCTTCAGAGAGGACTGAGGGTCTTGTGGGGTTGAAGCTCCCAGCTGATGAGGGGCAAGGGGAGGTCCGCTTTGTTCTTTGGTGTGGGTCTTTCTGGTATGCTTGCCAACGAACTGAATGGCAGGTCGACATATGTCTGGTCAAGCATGTGGTGCCCAAGCGGGTGATGTTTTGGCCACGCGAGATACGCTTGAGACATATGTTGCAAATAGCAACGGTGCGATCTGATGCACACGTCTCAAAAAAGGCCCACACCAAAGAACTTTTGCAGTACCGTTGAGACACAGCAGCGCCCTGCACAGGCGTAGCTCTGCGATGTAATGCAGTTGGTGTGCTGCCCTTAAGCTGTCCCCTGGAGGGCATCCTGCCTCTTTAGAGATGTGCCTGTGCCTCTTCCTCCTCCTCCTCCCTATCAGGCACCCAGGTAGAGTCAGTGACCTCATCATCCCCTCCCTCCTCATCACTGTCGAAAACCTGGCAGTATGCTGCAGCTGGGGGAACATGACTGCCAGATTGCTGTCCCTCTCGGGCACCCGCTCTCTCTGGGCTCACATCAATGCCTTCCTCTATCTGTGTTCCGTCATCGGAGCCTTCAAAACGCTGCGCATCTTCATGTAGCATGTACCCAACACTGTGTTGAAACAGCTCGGGGGACTCCTCAGGAGGACATGGTGGGACTAGGGAAGGATTGTGTGATGCCATTGTGCAGAAGGAAGAGGACGCCTTGGCAGCTGCTTTGCCAGATAAACTAAGCTCAGCCTGGGTGAGAGAGGATGAGGAGGATGAGGACGGCTTGGTCATCCACTCTACTAATTTCTCTGCATGTTGAGGCTCAACACGGCCAGCTCCAGAAAACAATGACAAGCGTGTCAGACGGCCACGGCCACGTCCTGAAGAGGATGCACCACTCCACCAGCGTTGCCTCTAGATGCAGAGCCTGCTTGCCCTTGTGACTCTCTGCCTTTCTTTGTTGTCCTTCCAGACATTTTAATAGCCTGCACAGGACAAAATCAGAAATAAACAGCACCTGTCCAGTAAGAGCAACTGCGTTTATGGGCAAAAACACAGAAAACGTGCAGTAAGATCAACTGCATCTATGGGCAAAAACACAGCAAACGTGCAGTAAGATCGACTGGGTTTATGGGCAAAAACACAGCAAACGTATAGTAAGATCGACTGAGTTTATGGGCAAAAACACAGCAAACATGCAGTAAGATCGACTGCGTTTATGGGCAAAAACACAGCAAATGTGCAGTAAGATCGACTGCGTTTATGGGCAAAAACACAGCAAACGTATAGTAAGATCGACTGAGTTTATGGGCAAAAACACAGCAAACGTGCAGTATGATCGACTGCGTTCATGGGCAAAAACACAGCAAATGTGCAGTATGATCGACTGCGTTTATGGCCAAAAACACAGCACACGTGCATTAACAGCGACTGCGTTTATGTGCAAATAAATAACACACGTGCAGTAACAGCTAATGCGTGTGTGCAATTATATAGCACACATGTCATGCAGTAACAGCAACTGCGTGTATGTGTGCAATTAAATAGCACACGTCCACGAACACTGAGTACTATGTTTAAGTTTAAACTAAACTGCATGCAGGCAATACAACACGTTAGAGCAGTGTTTCCCAACTCCAGTCCTCAAGGCACACCAACAGGTCATGTTTTCAGGCTTTCCATTATTTTGCACAGGTGATTTGATCAGTTTCACTGCCTTAGTAATTACCACAGCTGTTTCATCTGAGGGAAATCCTGAAAACATGACCTGTTGGTGTGCCTTGAGGACTGGAGTTGGGAAAGACTGCGTTAGAGCACTGCAGCTAGCACAAAGAAATTGCCTAACAATAGGAATAGCTGATCTAGCTAAGCTATACAGTGTATACATTTAAATGTACAACGCTAGGATGTATATATATCCTCTACACACTGCAAATTTAACTATACTGACTAGCCTTCCTGCTCTATCTATCTATTAGAAAAGACACTGTGTCTCTATCTCTCTCTCTAACTGACTGTCTGACTTGTCTTTAACAAAGCCGAAACACACTACACGAGGCTGCCTTGAAGGCGGCCTTATATAGTGTGGGGCGTGTACTAAACCACCTGAGCCATAATTGGCCAAAGCCACCCTGGCTTTGGCCAATTATTTTTCTTTGTTTTTTGTGCCTTGTGATTGGCCAAGCATGCAGGGTCATGGTGCATGCTTGACCAATCATCAGCGCGCAACGCCGCAGTGAATTATGGGCCGACGCGGGTCACTCGAATTTGGCGCGAACGACCCGTTTTGTTCAAAATTCGTCGAACGTACGAACAGAAGATGTTCGAGTCCAACATACGTTTGAGTCGAACACAAAGCTCATCCCTAGCCACCAGGTTTAGTATCCTCAAGACTATTCTGGTCAGAATCCTCCCCTTCTTCTCTAGAACTCTGATCCGAGAATTCTAACTCTACATCTGAGTAGGTTAGGGGTGGTGCCTGAGACCCTTCCGTAACACTAGTCTGGGTCTCTACTAGGGAGGGGGAGCCTTCCCTACCTACGGAAGCTACTTCCCTGTTTGCTACCGTGGCTTTGAAGGATTGAAGAGTGGCGAGCATTTCCGCTTGTAGCGCCCTGCACTTTCCCAAGGGTTTGCGCTGTCTCCCTGCCTGCTAGTTTTAGAAATACATTTAGAGCAGAAGGGTTTCGCATAATCCTGTGGAAGTTTATCACCACAGTACCCACAGCGTTTAGATTTGCTTGAGGATTTTCCTCTAGACCTACTGGTGGTCTCCTGGGCAGGGATTTCCGTTTCTGAAACAAATAAACAATAAAAAGCCTGTTACCCATGGGCTATTCCTGTGGGGGATAGTGTTACTAGGGCCACCCCAAAAATCACTCCCCCCCCCCATCAGCTGAGTCACTCACCCCCTGTGGCGACTTGTGATGCTGGTATTGGTCCGTCCTCCTTGTCCATACTGCTTTCGGCTGCCCACCGTAGGGAAGGATCGCTCTGTGCAGGATGGGAGGAACGTACGACCGTGGACCCCTGCTCCGTTACCACTGTTGAGCGTGTGAGATGCCGCTCGCCGCCATTTTACTGTAGCTTAGGCGCTGCGGAAGTGACATCATCTAAACGCGCTGCTCTGACACTTCTGGTCATGCGCATTGGCTACTGCAGGACGCCGAAGGCCGCATCGCGGTCCGGAGAAGCGCTCCTCTGTCCCAGCCCTCAGAGGAACTTGTCGGACATCCACGGAGACTCCCTCCCCAAACAGGGACATCCTGAGCTCCTCCTCGCCATCAACCACTGTCAGGTAGGAGAAGAGAGTGGGATGGATGGTCCCTGGGGATGTGGGCACCCTCACCGTGCCCAACACCGCCAGTATTCTCAGGGAGGTTACTTGTTACCAGCACATCTCACTCCCTGAGAATAAATAGAAGGGAGACCCCCCTAAAGTAAGTCCAGCGCTTTATCTGACTCTGCAGCCCCCACTGACTGCCCTTGGTCATAGATTCCAGGGGGGAAAACCATGGTCCCAGACCTTAGTCTTTTAGAAAAAAAAATTTTTTTGCTGCCATCCTGTGGGAAACACAATCAATAACTGAGGAACAGAGGGAAGGGTGGGGCCTTTTAAACTGTTGATTGTGTTTCCTGTCAGGTGGGACTCGTCATCTCAGGTGTGCTGTCCTGGAAGATGACTGGAGAAAAGGAGTTAGAGGGGCCTGCGCCTGTATCCGAGCATGGTGAATAAATGGGTACTCCACTACAAATCTACTTTCTTATGTTTATATTTTGCAAACTGTATAGATAATTGTTTTTCACCCTTGTAGAATCAAGTGATGTCCCGCTACCCTCACCTGATGTCAAAATTTCCACAACAGCTAGGTCAGGGGAAATTCAAAAGAGTAAGTCATAAAGAATTATTACTTCATACGATACGTACACTACTGTGCAAAAGTTTTAGACAAGTTTGGTATAAATGTTGTAATTTAAAAGAGAAGTATATATTTTTTTTATTTCCTATTCATACATACCTATGTGGATGCAGCATCAGACCAATACCGCAGGTGTTCTTCGCCGTCTCTGCACTGAGAACCGAGCCACCGAACCTTGCCGATGGCTCGGTTTTCACAGATCCCTGAGAGGAGAGATGCTGACTGTCAGTCAGCATCTGTCCTCTCTGCTTCTCCACGCTCATTGGAGTGCTGAGCTGTGGGGGAGTGGCTGTCTCAGCGTCTCACTGAGACTGCCATCAATCAAGGCAGCTGGCAGATCCAGATTTGGGAAGTCGGGATGACGTGCTGCCTCGACTGATGGCAGTGACATCAGCGGAGAGCGGACTTCAGACCGCTCTCTGCTTAAAACTGGTCACAGGAGTGCAATTTGTTTTGGAGGAGGAGAAGTCCAGCCTAAAAAGCTCAGGCTGGACTTCTTGTGTCAAAACACATGAAAAATCACATCGCAAATGCAACAGTTGCGTTTCTGGTGCAGTTTCATTGAAATCTATTACCTGCAAGAAAAAAGTGCCCGACCATTTCCAAAAACGCACTGGCCGCAAAAAGCATAGATGTGAACTAGTATCATAGGAAACCATGTTAAATGGGGACTGTAGAGTGTTTCTGCAAACTGCGCTAAAAAATGCATAGGTGTGAGCCTAGGGTCAGGACCAGTTCACACTGGAGCGATGTGGGAGCCCTGCAAATCCATACAATTTACAGGAAGTTCACACAGCCATATGCAAACTACTAGGAGTGTCAGTAGAAACTTAATGACACCCCCAAATCAGTTCGCATATCGCAAAACGAACTGCAAATTCAGACAACACCCATGCAATCTGATTCTGCTGCAGACCAAAAAAGGGTCCTGTGCAAGTTTGGTCCGAATACGATGCAAATTAAACTATACAATCTGTATGGCTGAGTTTGCATCACACAGACATCGCATGTGATTTGCAGTGTGGGGCAAATCACATCCGATGTCGGACACCACAACAGTGTGAACCGGCCCTAAGGCCCCTTTCACACTTGTGCGACTTGTACTGCGACTCCTGCGTCCATAGACCTCAAGATTACACTGGCTATGCTTCAAATCACATAAAATTTGCGGCAAAAGTGTGAAAGGGACATAATGGACCTCAAGTTGTCCAAGTGTGAAAGGAACCTGATGAGATTCAGTGATAACACCTTTGAATTAGGCCCCATTTGCACTTGTGCCACCAATGCCTGTGTAAACTTGAGGTTAATGGACCTCAAGTCACATCAAAGTCAAACCAAATTAGTGCAGGCATGAATTTGACCCACTTGCAGGATGCACAAATGAGAATAGTGCCTAATTCAAAGGTATTATCCATGAATCTCATTCACACTGCTGCGACCTGAAAGTCACACTATTCTTCTGTCACCTGTGCCCAACTTCTGGGAAGGCTGTCCACAAGGTTTAGTGTGTCTATGGGAATGTTTGACTATTCTTGCAGAAGTGCATTTGTGAGGCCAGGCACTGATGTTGGATGAGAAGGCCTGGCTCGCAGTCTCTGCTGATACCGACCCCCCATCAGGACATGGAAGCGGCGCCGAAACTGACAGGCTCTGTGAAGAGACACAGGCAGAGCCACAGCTGTGGGGGAATTCCACCCCTCCTTCTCCTCCTTGAGCCGAGCATTTACCTGGCAATGCCTGCTCCTATTTGCCATGTTCAAAGCCAATGGCTGGGAGACTATAAACAAGAGCAGTATGGGACATGTAGTCAGGGATACCAGCAGGTCCCATGATGATTCCCTGAGAGGACTGCAGCCCCCAGCATGCTGAGCGGGAGGGCGAATAGGAAGAGAGGAGAAGAAATACCATGAGGCTGTCTAGTGGAGGGAGCCAGAGATTCTTTTATTACCCTCCAAGGTAAGAACTTCCCCACCCCTCCACCTGGCTGCTCCCACCCTGTCCTCCCCACCACCTGGCTGCTCCCTACCCTGTCCTCCCCTCCACCTGGCTGCTCCTACCCTGTCCTTCCCTCCACCTGGCTGCTCCCACCCTGTCCTTCCCTCCACCTGGCTGCTCCCACCCTGTCCTCCCCTCCACCTGGCTGCATCTACCCTACAAATTGCCCGCAAAAATGTTGGTGGTGCTCCTCCCGAGATTAGAATCTGGATCCGCCCCTGGGCTAGATAGTGTATCTGGCAAGATTTACAATGGTGGTGAAACCCCCCTACACAAAAAAGATGTTTGGGATGCTAAGCAGAAGTTCTAACCTCTAAGCCATGGAGCTGCCACATGTGAAAACCTCCTACACATAAATACTGCATTTCTTTGGACATACAGGTGATGGAATTACATTACTCAAGAGTTATTCTTCTTGATTTATTCTGTAATATTTGGTGGTTCTTTGTGGGTGAGTGTAGAATAGTGATATTATCCTCAAATTTTGGGGAATTACATTTTGATTTCTGGCGCTGGTACACATATCAAATTTTTTGGCCTCAAATTATGATTATTTGGAAATAAAAAAAGCACAAAAAATTGTGAATCATTTTAAATTTCCATCAGCAATGGTAATGTTTGTGCTTTGTAAAGATGTTTGTGAGATGGAGAGCAACAAGTGGAAGTGACAGAGAAAAATATATTTTACCAAAACATTTCACATTCTAGTATTATTAACCACTTCAATACAGGGCTTTAATACCCACCTCAATACCGAGCCTATTCTGGCACGCTCCTACATGTACAAATCATCATTCTTTTGCTAGAAAATTACAGAACCCCTAAACATTATATATATTTTTTTAGCAGACACCCTAGGGAATAAAATGATGGTCATTGCAACTTTTTATCTTGCACAGTATTTGTGTAATAATTTTTCAAACGCCTTTTTTTTTGGAAAAAAAAATGGTTTTATGAATTAAAATATAACAAAACAGTAAAGTGGAAATAAACCAGCCTATACAGATGACCATGTGGTTGCCAACATCCCTTGAAAATTGTAAATATGAAAACCTCTAGGGTTGGGATTATGTGGGCAACAAATTTTTTTTTTTCAAAAAAATATATAAAAAATAAATTTATTATACAAAAGTAGAAAATTACATAACAATACAGTATAATATCATAAAAGAGATAACGGGCATATGAATGCAAAAAAGACAGTAAAGTTAGCCCAATTTTGTTGTAAAATATGAAAGATGATGTTACGCCGAGTAAATAGATACCCAACATGTCACGCTTTAAAATTGCGCACACTCATGAAATGGCGCCAAACTTCGGTACTTAAAAATACTCCATAGGCGACGCTTTGAAATTTTTTACAGGTTACCAGTTTAGAGTTACAGAGGAGGTCTAGTGCTAGAATTGTCGCTGGCACTCTAACGCACACGGCGATACCTCACATATGTGGTTTGAATGGCTTTTACATATGTGGGCAGGACTTGCGTGTGCGTTCGCTTCTGAGCGTGAGCTACCGGGAACAGGGGCGTTTTAAATTTTTATTTTACTTATTTATTTTTTTCACTTTTTTTTTATCACTTTTATTCCTATTACAAGGAATGTAAACATCCCTTATAATAGGAAAGGTGTGCGACAGGTCCTCTTTATGGAGAGATGCAGGGTCAATAAGACCCCGCATCTCTCCTCCAGGCTGGAAAGCATGAGATTGTGAAAATAAAATCACCGATCTCATGCTTACTAGCCGCAATCGCGCCTTTATTTACTTCTGGGTACTCGGGCATGACGTCATCACATCATGCCCAGGCTTCGGCCTGTCATAGAGATGACTGGTGACCATCTGGTCACCAGTCATCTCTATGCTTCCAATCGGGCGCCGGACGATTCTTTCTCCGGGCCCCTGATGGCACGGGAGAGCCCGGAGAAGCACCGGATGATGGCAGGAGGGGGGGGATGTCCCCTCCTGCCACCTATAAGAACGATCAAGCGGCGGAACTGCCGCTATGATCATTCTTATTGTGCACAGAATCGCCGGCACGAAAGAATATCTGAATGGTGCCTCTACCTGCAGGCATCATTCAGATATCACCGCACAAAGCCCAGGACGTCATATGACGTCCACCCGGGATGGAAGATACCATCTGTGGACGTCATATTACAATGGGCCGTTAATGAAGTGGTTAAAAACAAAATGCATGAGAAAAAAATAGAAGCAGCAACATTGTTGCAAGGATCATTTATTTCAGAGAAAGATACATTTCAGTTCAATATTAAAAGTATTTATTGTACCATAAGAATCAATGGCTAAAACTTGCATTGGACTACAATAACGGCGGTTTTCATTCTCAAAAACGCATTTTAGCCACGCGCTAATTTGGGTATTTACTATCACGCCCTGTAAAAAAGACACTTGAGCTAAAATCAGAGCTATTTGCAGGTCTGAGCATGCTCAGTTGTGTTGGCACCTAGGTTGTACAAAATGGGGAATTTATCTTTTTTCAGACTTTTAAAGATATTTCAGTGTAGAAATCACTTTTTCACACAGTTTAAAAGCAGATTATCTTTAAATAATATACCGCATATTTCAGTACTATTTAGGCAATTATATCATGCTCTAAACAGTGTTTCCATTTGCAATTCTCCAGCTTTTAGAAGTGCAAGGGGATTTGGGTGCTATTTAGTTTCAGAGAACTATAGTAAAGTCGATTTTTGGGAGTATTTTCTCACCAGCGCTATAGCGAATACCGGTTTAGCGCAGTTAGCGGTAATCAGCGCCGCCGCGCTATAGTAAATGACCCCACATATTGGCCCAAATTTATGAAGAAATGTGTGTCTTATAGCAGAAACTAAAAAATATATATATATATTTTTTTCAAAATTGTCAGCATTTTTTGTTTATAGCGCAAAAAATAAAAACTGCAGAGGTGATTAAATACCACTAAAGGAAAGCTCTATTTGTGGGGAAAAAAGGACATACATTTTATGTGTACAGTGTTGCAAGACCACGCAATTGTCAGTTATAGTAACGCAGTGCTGTATCGCAAAAAAAGGGCTGGTCATGAAGGGGGGGGGGGGGAGGTGTTGATCTACCAGGGGTCAAGTTAGGGCAGACTCTTGATATCATCCCCTGTGCTTGTGGGGTGACAGCATTTGGGATGGAAAAAAGAGGAGTGCCTGCGAGGATCAGAGTGCCAGAACAGGTAGATCTGTCACAGCAGCTTCCCTGCAACTGCTTTTGCACCATAAACTACTGCCCCCAGCACCTTGACCTCCTGTATCGGGTCCTCCTGGCCCCCAGTACTGGGCCCTCTTGACACCATATGAACATATTCGCCAGCACACCACGGATCGTATATAACGTCCAAAAAGTTTTAATGCACAAAAAACATCACAAGAAGTGCAACATTTCAAGGCCACATAGGACGTCTTTGCCTGACGAAGAGGTCCTATGTGGCCTCGAAACGTTGCACTTCTTGTGATGTTTTTTGTGCATTAAAACTTTTTGGATGTTATATACGATCCGTGGTGTGCTGGCGAATATGTTCATGTGGTTGAGTGTTCCAGTACCCAGCTGGTGATCGCTTTTGTATTCATGAGCCGTTTCACCAGAAAGGTGTGCGATTGGAATATTCATTAGATAGCCTCTTGACACCATGTCCTCTACCCTACAAACTAATGATCCCTGCACGTCGCCCTACATCCTACAGATTTCTGTACTGAGCCCTAAATTCTACTGACATCTGTACACTGCCCTACAAATTACTGACCTCTGTACACTGCTCTACATCCTACTGACCCCTGTACACTGCCCTATATATTACTGACCCCTGTACAATGCCCTACAAACTACTGACCCCTGTACAATGCCCTACAAACTACTGACCCCTGTACAATGCCCTACAAACTACTGACCCCTGTACAATTCCCTACAAACTACTGACCCCTGTACAATGCCCTACAAACTACTGACCCCTGTACAATGCCCTACAAGCTACTGACCCCTGTACAATTCCCTACAAACTACTGACCCCTGTACAATGCCCTACAAACTACTGACCCCTGTACAATGCCCTACAAACTACTGACCCCTGTACAATGCCCTACAAACTACTGACCTCTGTACAATGCCCTACATCAGGGATCTCTAAACTTTCTAGACAAAGGGCCGGTTTACTGTGCTTAGGGGCTTCAGGAGGGCCAGACTGTGGCCCTTTGCAGTAGAAAAGGTCCCGACGTCAGTGGGGAAAAAACAATGCCTCATCTTTGGTGTCAGTGGGAGGAATTGTGCCCCATAATAAGGGTCCTTGGGAGGAATTGTGTCCCATCATTGGTGTCCTTGGGAGAAATTGGGTTCCATCATTGGTGTCAGTGGGAGTAATGGTTGCCCCATCATCTGTGTTGTCGGGGGAAATTGTGTCACATCATTGGTGTCGTTGAGAGAAATTGTGCCCCATTATTGGTTTGATTGAGCGAAATTGTGTCACATTATTGGTGGCAGTGGGAGGAATTGTACTCCATTATTGGTGGCAGTGGGAGGAATTATACCCCATTGATTTTTTCAGTGGGTGGATTTATGCCCCTTCATTGCTGTCAGTGGGGGGAATAATGCCCCATTGTTGGTATTAGTGGATGAAATAATGCTTCAAGGGCCAGATAAAAGCAAGCAAAGGGCCACACCTGGCCCTCGGGCCTCAGTTTGGAGACCACTGCCCTACATCTTACTGACCTCTGTACACTGCTCTACGACTGAGAACACTATCACAATGTCAGCCCTAATCTGCCACAATACTGCCCTATCCTTCCATTACACTGCCCTAGTGGTGCTCCATTGGTCGGGGGGGAGGGTGCAGACGGACCTGACCACAGACCACACCTTGACTTCCTGTACCCATTGCTCCAGCCCACACCATACCCCAAGCCCACCCTTTTCCTTTTTTAAAGCCTATTAGAGCCCGTGGTTTTAATCCCGTGCTTCAAACCCCCTCCCCATTGGAATCCATGTCTGGTGCCTGCATGTAGATAAATGGGCCGGACACATGGATGGGGGGGGGGGGGCGGCTCCTGTGCACCCCTAATAGATGGACAGCCACTTCCGGTTACTGTACTGCCCCAACCTGCCACTATACTGCCCCAACCTGCCACCATACTGCCATAACCTTTAACTATACTGAACTAACATGCCACTATACTATTTTTATCTGCCACTATACTGCCCTAACCTGCCACTATACTACCCTAACCTGCCACTATACTACCCTAACCTTTCACTATATTGCCCTAGCCTGCCACTATACTGCCCTAACCTGGCAATATACTGCTCTTATCTGCCACTATACTGTCCTAACCTTCCACTGTACTACCCTACCTAACCTGCCACTATATTGCTCTAACCTGCCACTATACTGCCGTAATCTTAAACAATACCACCCTAATCTGACACAATACTACCCCCTAATGCTGCATACGCACAATGGGATTTTCCGTCGGAAAAACCTTGGATGGTTTTTCCGACGGAATTCCGCTCAAGCTTGGCTTGCATACACAAGGTCACACAAAAGTTCTCTGATCTTTCGACCGTCGAGAAACGTGGTGATGTACAACTCTACGAAGAGCTAAGAAAATTAAGTTCAATGCTTCCGAGCATGCGTCAAATTGTTTCCGAGCATGCGTCGGAATTGCTACAGACGATTGGATTTTCCGAGTTTGAGAACCTGCTCTCAATCTTTTGTTGGCAGAAATTCCGACAGCAAAAGTCAGATGGAGCATACACACGGACAGAATTTCAATTTCCAGTTTCACATCAGACTTTTGCTGTCAGAATTTCTGAACGTGTGTACGGGGCACAATTTGCCACTATACTATCCTAATCTGGCATAATACCACCCTAATTTAGTACTATACCCCCATAATCTGACACAATACTTCCCTAATCTGAAACTATACTGTCCTTCTCTGACACTATACTGATCTTAGCTATGCTTTGTGTAGGGAGGAGGAGCTCTGATGCCTGTGTTCAGGCTGTGTACAGTGCAGGGATGGAAGAAGAAGATCTGCTGAGTGCCCTGCCAGCATTGACCCCTGTCCTCCACCCTGTAAATTGTCCTGCTGAACTCCCACCCTCTGCTGCCCTGACATTTTTTACTGCACCCCCACATGGGACAGGTTAGATCTGGCCCTGGTACACTGCCCTACATCCTATTTACCTCTGTACCCAGCAATACATATTACTGCCCTACATATTACTGACCTCTGTACACTACAATCTACTGACTTCTGTACAATGCCCTAAATACTACTGAGATTTTAGCAGTGGCGTCACTAGGGTTGGTGTCACCTGGTGCGGTAAAATATGGTGTCACCCCCCCCCCCCCCAATAAAAATTTTCAAATATTTTTTACCCTACTGTTTGCTCTCTGTTCTCCTTTCTTCCCCTTTTCTTTCTCTCCCTATCCATCTTTCGTGTTCGTTCTATCCCTTCTTCTTTCTCTCCATTTTTCTTTGTCCCCTCCCCCACCTCTCTTTCTCCAGAACCGGAATTCACATCTCAGGAGCCTATAGGCCAGGGGCGTACCTAGAGCATTTGGCACCCGGGGCGGATCCAATATCTGGCACCCCCCCCCCACACGTTAAAATGTAAAAACACCCCACTATGCCCCCTGCATCCTTCAATATCTTTTTGTTACTACTGTGTACCCCTCTCCACAACTGCACCTCTGGACCACTTTACATTGCACAGCACCCTGCATCACTGGACCCCTTTACATTACACAGCCCCCTGCATCACTGGACCCCTTTACATTACACAGCCCCCTGCATCACTGGACCCCTTTACATCTCACAGCCCCCTGCATCACTGGACCCCTTTACATTACACAGCCCCCTGCATCACTGGACCCCTTTACATTACACAGCCCCCTGCATCACTGGACCCCTTTACATCTCACAGCCCCCTGCATCACTGGACCCCTTTACATTACACAGCCCCCTGCATCACTGGACCACTTTACATTGCACAGCACCCTGCACCACTGGACCCCTTTACATTACACAGCCCCCTGCATCACTGGACCCCTTTACATTACACAGCCCCCTGCATCACTGGACCACTTTACATTGCACAGCACCCTGCATCACTGGACCCCTTTACATTACACAGCCCCCTGCATCACTGGACCCCTTTACATTACACAGCCCCCTGCATCACTGGACCACTTTACATTGCACAGCACCTTGCATCACTGGACCCCTTTACATTACACAGCACCCTGCATCACTAGACCCCTTTACATTACACAGTACCCTGCACCCCTTTACATTACACAGCCCCCTGCATCACTGGACCCCTTTACATTACACAGCCCCCTGCATCACTGGATCCCTTTAAAATTACACAGTACTCTGCATCACTGGACCCCTTTAAAATTACACAGCACCCTGTATCACTGGACCCCTTTACATCTCACAGCCCCCTTCACCTCTGGACCCTTTTACATAACACAGCCCCCTGCACCACTGGACCCCTTTACATCACATAGCCCCCTGCACCTCTGGACCCCTTTACACTACACAGCCCTCTGCACCCCTTTACATTACACAGCACTCTGGACCATTTTACATTACACAGCACCCTGCATCACTGCACCCCTTTTACATTACACAGCCGCCTGCACCTCTGCACCCCTTTACATCACATAGCCCCCTGCACCTCTGGACCCTTTTACACTACACAGCCCTCTGCACCCCTTTACATTACACAGCACCCTGCACCTCTGGACCCTTTTACATTACAAAGCCACCTGCACCTGTGGACCCCTTTACATTACACAGCACCCTGCATCACTGCACCCCTTTTACATTACACAGCACCCTGCATCACTGCACCCCTTTTACATTACACAGCACCCTGCATCACTGCACCCCTTTTACATTACACAGCACCCTGCATCACTGCACCCCTTTTACATTACACAGCACCCTGCATCACTGGACCCCTTTACATTACACAGCACCCTGCATCACTGCACCCCTTTTACATTACACAGCCGCCTGCACCTCTGCACCCCTTTACATCACATAGCCCCCTGCACCTCTGGACCCTTTTACACTACACAGCCCTCTGCACCCCTTTACATTACACAGCACCCTGCACCTCTGGACCCCTTTACATTACACAGCACCCTGCATCACTGCACCCCTTTTACATTACACAGCACCCTGCATCACTGGACCCCTTTACATTACACAGCACCCTGCATCACTGCACCCCTTTTACATTAGACAGCCGCCTGCACCTCTGCACCCCTTTACATCACATAGCCCCCTGCACCTCTGGACCCTTTTACACTACACAGCCCTCTGCACCCCTTTACATTACACAGCACCCTGCACCTCTGGACCCCTTTACATTACACAGCACCCTGCATCACTGGACCCCTTTACATTACACAGCACCCTGCATCACTGGCCCCCTTTACATCTCATAGCCCCCTGCACCTCTGGACCCTTTTACATTACACAACACCCTGCATCACTGCACCCTTTTACATTACACAGCACCCTGCATCACTGGACCCCTTTACATTACACAGCACCCTGCATCACTGCACCCCTTTTACATTACACAGCCGCCTGCACCTCTGCACCCCTTTACATCACATAGCCCCCTGCACCTCTGGACCCTTTTACACTACACAGCCCTCTGCACCCCTTTACATTACACAGCACCCTGCACCTCTGGACCCTTTTACATTACACAGCCACCTGCACCTCTGGACCCCTTTACATTACACAGCACCCTGCATCACTGCACCCCTTTTACATTACACAGCACCCTGCATCACTGGACCCCTTTTACATTACACAGCACCCTGCATCACTGGACCCCTTTTACATTACACAGCACCCTGCATCACTGGACCCCTTTACATTACACAGCACCCTGCATCACTGCACCCCTTTTTTTTTTTTTTAAATCGGGATGGTGTCACCCCTCTAGTGGGTGTCACCCGGTGCGGCCCGCACCCCCCTAGCAACGCCACTGGATTTTAGACTGTATTACATCCTACCAACCTCTGTACACTGCCCTACATATTACTGATCTCTGTACACTGCCCTACATATTACTGATCTCTGTACACTGTCCTACATATTACTGATCTCTGTACACTGCCCTACATATTACTGATCTCTGTACACTGCCCTCGGGGCCGGCGCTAGGCATAGGCGAGTCAGGCGGCTGCCTAGAGCGCCAGAGTAGGGGGAGCGGCAAAATCCGGATCCCCAGCCACTCGCTGGGGATTCCGATCATTAAACTACCTCCTTCACCAGAATTTTTAAAAACCTATGCAATGCCTTATGGCGCCAGCCGCCAGGCTAGGAGGCGGTTTGCGCCGTGAAGACATCACCTTCATCACGATATTCCCAGCCTGCAGCGCCGTAGATGAGGGGAGAGAGCTGGAACAGCAGCTGGCCGGGAATAGCGTGATTAAGGTGATGTCTTGATGATGATTGATGGTGGAAGTTGAACCGGTGTTGTGTCGAAGTTGGTTTCCCCAAGACACAACACCGGCCAGGGCTGGTGAGATGATAGATGGAAGCCCTGCATGCAAGCCGCGATGTCCGATGCACCCCCTCCTCCTGGTCGCTCGGGGTCGGGATCTGTTGTCAGAGGAGACAGACTGGCAGCAGCTCCGTTCTCCCTCAGAAAATGCTTAACCCCCGCTGGCTCAGGTACACAATAGAAGAAAAGGCAGGACACTCAGTGCTGCAGCCTGCACACTGTCACAAGAAATTATAAAATGTACTCTGCTGTGCTGTCAAGTTTACATTGTGTACAGAGGGGGGGGGAACTGGTTTGTGTGTGTGTGTGAGGGGGGGGCAGATATGTGTGTGTAGGGGGGGGTACAGAGTGGGAACTTGTGTGGGGAGGCAGATTGTGTGTGTGTGGTACAGAGTGGGAACTGGTGTGGGCGGAGACAGGTGTGTCTGGGGGGGGGGTACAGATTGGGACCTGGTGTGTGTGGGGGGGGGGGCAGGTGTGTGTGTGTGGGGGTACAGAGTGGGGACTGGGGGGGGACAGAGTGAGAACTGCTGTGGGGGGGCAGATGTGCTTGGGGGTACAGAGTGGGAACTGGAGGGGGAACAGAGTGCGAACTGGTGTGGGGGGGGACATATGTGTGTGTGTGTGTGTGGTACAGAGTGGGAACTGGTGTAGGCGGAGACAGGTGTGTGTGTGGGGGGGGGTACAGAGTGGGACCTGGTGTGTGTGGGGGGGACAGGTGTGTGGGGGGGGACAGAGTGGGGACTGGGGGGGACAGAGTGGGAACTTCTGTGGGGGGGGGCAGATGTGCATGGGGGTACAGATTGGGAACTTGAGGGGGGACAGAGTGGGAACTGGTGTGGGGGGGACATATGTGTGTGTGTGTGTGGAGGGGTACAGAGTGGGAACTGGTGTGGGGGGCAGATGTGCAGAGGGGTACAGAGTGGGAACTGGTGTGGGGGGGGGTACAGAGTGGGAACTGGTGTGGGGGGCAGATGTGCAGAGGGGTACAGAGTGGGAACTGGTGTGTGGGGGGGGTACAAAGTGGGAACTGGGGGGGCAGAGTGGGAACTGGTGTGGGGGGGGGGCAGATGTGTGGGGGAAACATATGTGCAGGGAGGTACAGAGTGGGAACTGGTGTGTATGTGGGGGGGGGGGACAGATGTGCAGGTGGGTGAACAGATGTGTGTGTTAGGGGGGCGTTACAAAGGGGAACTGATTGGGTGGGGGAAGGTACAGATGTGCAGGGGGTACATATAGTAACTGATGTGTGTGTGTGGGGGGGGGGGGTTACAAAGAGGAACTGATTGGGTGGGGGAAGGTACAGATGTGCAGGGGGTACATATAGGAACTGATGTGTGGGGGGGGGTTAAGGGGAACAAAGGTGGGGGGTGCAGAGGGGTACAGGCGTTCAGGATGATACAGTGATGGGGTGATCTGAGGTGTAAAGGTGGAAGAATTGTGGTGATCTGAGACCTAAAAATACAGGAATTGGGGTGATTTGAGGTGTGGAGGTTCAAATCCAGTTTTGTAAAAAAAATTAAAATAAATGCAGATCTTTTTGCAGGTCAAAAAATTTGCATTTTTTATTGTTTTTTTTCTAGGAGCATAGCATTGTCAGTGTATCTGTCGCTCGTACAGACTGGCAGTTACACAGTTGGCCTCTCTGTATACTGCTCTAATCTGTGGACCACGGCTGGCATGAGGAAGTGAGCCAATGCCATCCTCTAGTTGTCTTTTGGCCGGGTCCAGAGGCACATGTGCAGGCATGTGGACCACAGCAGAAGAAATAGGTGAAGAGGCACCGCAAAAATCTCAGTGAGGGGTGGAGCGAATGGCACAGGGGGGGAGGGGGGGCGTCAAAATGAGGCTTCGCCTAGGGTGTCAAAAATCCTTGCACCAGCCCTGACTGCCCTACATATTACTGATCTCTGTACACTGCCCTACATATTACTGATCTCTGTACACTGCCCTACATATTTCTGATTTCTGTACACTACTCTACATATTTCTTATCTCTGTACACTACTCTACATATTACTGACCTCTGTACACTGCCCTGCGATAAAATGCACTAAAAATGTGTGGTAGAAAAAAAGCTCAGAAAAGCCGTGGGAGCTCATTTTGCGCATTTGTAGTGTGTAGGGCTACCCATTCAAGTCTGCTTTATGTGCGCCATGTGAAAAATGTGGGTGGGAACACAAACTCTTGCTACGCCTGTACACTACATATTACTGATCTCTGTACACTGCCCTACATATTATTGACCTCTGTACACTGCCCTACATATTTCTGACCTCTGTACACTGCCCTACATATTACTGATCTCTGTACACTGCCCTACATATTATTGACCTCTGTACACTGCCCTACATATTTCTGACCTCTGTACACTGCCCTACATATTTCTGATCTCTGTACACTGCCCTACATATTATTGACCTCTGTACACTGCCCTACATATGTCTGACCTCTGTACACTGCCCTACATATGTCTGACCTCTGTACACTGTCCTACATATTTCTGATCTCTGTACACTGCCCTACATATTTCTGATCTCTGTACACTGCCCTACATATTATTGACCTCTGTACACTGCCCTACATATTATTGACCTCTGTACACTGCCCTACATATGTCTGACCTCTGTACACTGCCCTACATATGTCTGACCTCTGTACACTGCCCTACATATTTCTGATCTCTGTACACTGCCCTACATATAACTGACCTCTGAACACTGCCCTGCGATAAAATGCGCTAAAAACGTGTGGTAGAAAAAAAGCTCAGAAAAGCAGTGGGAGCTCATTTTGCGCCTTTGTAGTGTGTAGGGCTACCCATTCAAGTCTGCATGTGAAAAATGTGGGTGGGAACACAAACTCTTGCTACGCCTGTACACTACATATTACTGATCTCTGTACACTGCCCTACATATTATTGACCTCTGTACACTGCCCTACATATTTCTGATCTCTGTACACTGCCCTACATATTTCTGATCTCTGTACACTGCCCTATATATTTCTGACCTCTGTACACTGCCCTACATATAACTGACCTCTGTACACTGCCCTACATATTTCTGACCTCTGTACACTGCCCTACATATTTCTGACCTCTGTACACTGCCCTACATATAACTGACCTCTGTACACTGCCCTACATATTTCTGACCTCTGTACACTGCCCTACATATTTCTGACCTCTGTACACTGCCCTACATATATCTGACCTCTGTACACTGCCCTACATATGTCTGACCTCTGTACACTGCCCTACATATTTCTGATCTCTGTACACTGCCCTACGTATTTCTGATCTCTGTACACTGCCCTATATATTTCTGATCTCTGTACACTGCCCTACATATTTCTGACCTCTGTACACTGCCCTACATATTTCTGACCTCTGTACACTGCCCTACATATATCTGATCTCTGTACACTGCCCTACATATGTCTGACCTCTGTACACTGCCCTACATATTTCTGATCTCTGTACACTGCCCTACATATTATTGACCTCTGTACACTGCCCTACATATATCTGATCTCTGTACACTGCCCTACATATTTCTGACCTCTGTACACTGCCCTACATATATCTGATCTCTGTACACTGCCCTATATATTTCTGACCTCTGTACACTGCCCTACATATAACTGACCTCTGTACACTGCCCTACATATTTCTGACCTCTGTACACTGCCCTACATATATCTGATCTCTGTACACTGCCCTATATATTTCTGACCTCTGTACACTGCCCTACATATAACTGACCTCTGTACACTGCCCTGCGATAAAATACGCAAAAAATGCGTGGTATAAAAAAAAGCTCCTTTGGCGCATTTGTAGTGTGTAGGGCTGCGCATTTAAGTCTGCTTTATGTGCGCCATGCAAAAAACATGGGTGGGAACACAAACTCTTACTACGCCTAGCGTGATTGGGGTCTCAATGCTACCGCAAGCACGACGCACGTTTTTGGCCTTTTCCTGAAATGCGCAGCTATGAATTGAACCTAAAATTATGACTCATTTCCCTTTAAGTGGCTACGAAGAGGGCACAGGAGATCAGCAGCACCGGACTGCAGAAATATGAAGAGTCTGGATGGTGCAGGTACATCCCCTTCCATCCTATAGCACATAAGCTGCCTGCTTGTCATCCTCAGCCTGTAGTGTCCATAGCTCCTCCGGTAGTCGTACCACTTTTAGCAGTGACCGGGGACTGACTTCTTATCCCCCTCCCGTAATGAGCGCGCCCCAGCCTCCACAAGCCGAGCCTGCAGCTGAGCGCTGCCATCTCTCCGGTGGGCGGGTCCCAGCCGCTGTCAGTATCTCAGGCGCGTCCAAGTGATGACAGCGGACAGCAACTCTCTACTTACTACGTTCTTTCCAAGCGCCTTTCTTCTTCTAGCCGCCCCGCCCCTTTCTTTTCACGCCTCTTTAGTGGGCGCGGCCAGGTTCTGGCTGACAGCGGCTGAAGGCGGGCTGTACCACTTCCCCTTCGCAGGGGTTATTTGTGTCGGTTTGTGGTGGCCGGGACCAAAAGCGTGAATTGGGGATGTGAGGAGAAGACATGCCAGCCCCGTCTCCCCCCAGCTCCTGCCACCGGGGCTGCCTGGGATACGACGGCTGCAGAGCTATGACGTCACCGAGCTGCAGCTGGGAGGTATGACAGCATTTGCGGTGAGTGGAGCCTGACAGGGCCTCTTTTTTATTGGGGGGGGGGGGGGCATGTTTCTTTGTGCTGTGTCCTGTGTCTATGAGGTGTGTGTTACTACACAAATGACAGCCAATGTTGTTATTGTCATCACACCTCAGCCTGTGCATACAGCACATGGTGACACCAAACCTTTCCAACACACTTCCTTACAATTGTCTTCTTCTAGCAACCACAGTGACAATTCATGGAGGGAACAAATCATTACATTGGTAAAACTTAAAGGCCAACTCCGGGCAAAAACTGACACCCCCCCCCCCCCCCCTGTAATCCATCATTTAAGTCTACTTCCCATTTCCTTCTGTGGGGACCGCCAGTCCAAAGTGCAGGTTATCCTCCATCATCTGGTCCCCTCGTGATGACATCACCCCTCCTCTGGATCCTGCAGGGATTCTGGCGCTGGACAGCCAATAGGAAGTGAGTGCCCACAACATCACAGTGCCCAAAAGAAGGGCCCTGCATCATGTAAACAGAAGACTTGAGGCCGGGGGTCTGAATGTCATGTGACCGCAGGTTTTGGTAATTAGGAAGCTTAGCAAGTAGTGTTGTTGTTTTTTCTCATTCCAGCATTTAGATAGACTTGCAGGGGTGGGCAAATGTAGCCCCCCAATTCTAGAACCTGGGTGCAAAACCTGTGCCCCCCCTAGCTGTTTCAGAACTACAAGTCCCATGAGGCCTTGCAAGGCTGACAGTTACAAGCATGACTCCCAAAGTCAGAGGCATGATGGGACTTATAGTTCCACAACAGCTGGAGGGCCACATGCTGAGCACACACGTAGAACTACAAGTCCCATCCTGCCTCTGGGAGTAACTGTCAGTTTTCCCATCCTGCCTCTGGGAGTCATGCTTGTAACGGTCATTAACCACTTAAGACCCGGACAAAAATGCAGGTAAAAGACCAGGCCCCTTTTTGCGATTCGGCACTGCTTCGCTTTAACTGAAATTGCGACGTGGCTCCCAATCAAAATTGGCGTCCTTTTTTCCCGATAAATAGAGCTTTGTTTTGGTGGTATTTGATCACCTCTGCGGTTTTTATTTTTTGCGCTATAAACAAAAATAGAGCGACAATTTTGACAAAATGCAATATTTTTTACTTTTTGCTACAATAAATATCCCCCAAAAACATATATATAAAAAAAAAAATTTCCCTCAGTTTTGGCCGATACGTATTCTTCTACCTTTTTTTGGAAAAAAAATCGCAATAAGCGTTTATCGATTGGTTTGCGCAAAATTTATAACGTTTACAAAATAGGGGATAGTTTTATTGCATTTTTATTAATTCTTTTTTTTTTTTACTACTAATGGCGGCGATCAGCGATTTTTTTTCGTGACTGCGGACAATTTTGACACATTTTTGGGACCATTGTCATTTTCACAGCAAAAAATGCATTTAAAATGCATTTTTTATTGTGAAAATGACAGTTGCAGTTTGGGAGTTAACCACAATGGGGCGAAGGGGTTATGTGTTCCCTGAAGTGTGTTTACAACTGTAGGGGGGTGTGGCTGTAGGTCTGACGTCATTGATTGTGCGTCCCTATATTAGGGAACACACAATCGATGACAGCGCCACAGTGAAGAACGGGGAAGCCGTGTTTACATGTGGCTCTCCTCGTTCTTCAGCTCCGGGGACCGATCGCGGGACTGTAGCGGCGATCGGGTCCGCGAGTCCCGCGGCCGAGGTCACAGAGCTTTGGACCGGGTCGCGGTTGCGCGCCCACAACCCACCGCTGGGCTTTATACAATCACGTACAGGTACGTGATTGTGCCCAGCGGTGCTATTCTGCTGACGTATATCGTCGTTAGGCGGTCCTTAAGTGGTTAAAGTGATTGTAAGGCTTCAGTTTTATTTTTTTTAAATAACAAACATGTCATATTTACCTCCACTGTGCAGCTCGTTTTGCACAGAGTGGCCCCAATCATCCTGTTCTGGGGTCCTCTGGCGGCTCCTCCTCTTTTCAGATAACCCCCCTAGGGGGAGTCGACCCTGGCGCCCGCATCATTGAATTTGATTGACAGCAGCAGGAGCCAATGGCTTCGCTGCTATCAATCTACCCAGTCAAGAGCCGAGAACCCCGGGCAAAGGAAGAGCGCGTCTCTGCCGGATGAAATTCCCGGACCACTGCCAGGTATTTTTTCACCTTAATGCATAGGATGCATTAAAGGGGTTGTAAAGGTAATTTTTTTTTCCACCTTAATGCATTAAGATGAAAAAACATCAGATGATAAAGGCCCCCAGCCCCCGTTTTACCTACCTGACCCTTCGAAAGTCCCGCGCTCGCCCCCGTCATCCTCCTCCAGACGAAGCCCGGCCATTGATTGGCTGCAATGGATGGATTGAAAGTGGCGCAGCCATTGGGGCGGCGGGGCCGAGTGATACAGCGGTTGCCATAGGCGCCGCTGTATCACGGTAGTGCGCCCGCAACAGCTACACACCATGCAAGCTCGCATGTCTGTGTGTAGTTGTTTGCGGGGAGGAGCCGCGACAGCCGCAGAGGGACCCCAGAAGACCAGGATGGGGGCCACTCTGTGCAAAACGAACTGCACAGTGGAGGTAAGTAGAACATGTTTGTTATTAAAAAAAAAATAAAAAAATTCCTTTACGCCCTGGTTCACACTGGGTACGATTTGAAACGATTTGAGATGCGATTTGACATGTCAAATCGCATCTCAAATCAGCGGCAATTGTCGGCAATGGCACTGTCCTAATCAGTGCGACGCCGCATCTGCGATTTCAAAAAGTAGTTCCTGTACTACTTTTTGAGATTTCGGGCCGCGATTTACATTAAATTGCTGCCGAAATCGCGGAAAATCGTGGCCGCGAAATCGCGGTAAAATCGCGCATTTTACCGCAATTTTGAATTCGCAGCAGTGTGAACCTAGGCTACAACTCCTTTTTAAGGTGAAAAAAACATGAGGGTTTACAACCCCTTTAAGGATGGGCTCAGGCAGGTTCGCAACCACATGTGCAGAGCTCGCCAGGAAGTCGGCACTGCACAGCGCTAATCACAGGCAGTGAGACATTTCCGGATCTCTGCAGCTGCGTATTGGGAAATGTCTCACTGCCTGCGAGCCCATCCTTACCTGTCAGTCCTGTAACTGTCAGTCTTACAATGACTCGTGGGACATGTCGTTTCCAACAGCCAGAAGGTAGCACTGCATGATTCATCGTTAAAAAATTGTGAACTCGATTCAACCCTCCCCCCTCACGATTTTAAAGAGGAAGTAAACCCTGATAGGTTTTACTTCCCCTTTTTCTCCTGCAAAGTAAATGCATTATAGGCTAGTATGCATCGCATATTAGCCCATTATGTGGCATTTATCTGGCCCGCTGGTGGCCGCATCCATCTTTGCCCCTCTTCTTTCCGGGGCCACGGACTCCGGCTCTGTGACTGTCTGACGTCACTCCCACGCATTGATTGGATAGATTGATAGCAGTGCAGCCATTGGCTCCCGCAGCTGTCAATCAAATCCAATGATGCGGGTCCCGGGGGGCGCGGCAGAGTCATACATTCGGCAGCTATGGACACCGAATGAATGACTCGGGAGTGTGCCCGCAAGGTAACCCCCTCGGCAGAGCGCTTCCCAGAGGGAGTTACCTAATGCTGGGAGGAGCCACGAGAGCCGCCGCGGGACCCCAGAAGAGGACGATCGGGGGCCACTCTGTGCAAAATGAACTGCACAGTGGAGGTAAGTATAACATGTTTGTTATTTAAAAAAACAAAACAAAAAAACTAACCTTTAGTATCACTTTAACACCCCAGATATGTATAAACATTCTGCCTCGAGTTCCTCTTTAAAACAACTTAGTTTGCTTACATTGCAATCATATAACCAATTTATCTAACAGCGGTCGTTGATGCTCTGCACTTGCTGACATTTGCAGTTTCTAGGCCTCGGGGGACAGATGTTATCCGTAATCACCTTCAGTCCTGATGCTTCCAACTAATAGACCATGTTTGGAAAGGAATATGATCGCAAGATCTGTCAGACTAGCCTTTAAATGAGACTCGTCAGAAAGGTACAGTGTTGTTAAAAACTTCATCTGGACGGCAAGGAACGATTTTGTGAGACAGCCAGAGATTTAAGACCAGCGCAACATTGTGACAATCTTATTATAGAGTCTAGGGAAGCACTATCGCGTCTTCTGCATGTAGATTCTTAACCACCAATCCTTAAGGCTCAGGTTACAGTTGGACGTTCCTAAGTCTTGAAAGACCTCTTGGCAGGTGCTTTGCCGTACGCCAGTAGTTCTCAACTCCTGTCCTCAGGACTCGCTAACAGGCCAGGTTTGCAAGATAACTGAAATACATCAAAAGTGATATAATTTGCTGCTCAGTGATTGCAGTATACTAGTCTGCATCTCCGCAAGGTAATACTTAAAAACTGGGGCCCAGATTCTCATAGATCGGCGTATCTTTGTGCGGGCGTAACGTATCCTATTTACATTACGCCTCCACAACTTAGACGGGCAAGTGCAGTATTCTCAAAGCACTTGCTCCGTAAGTTGCGGCGGCGTAGTGTACATAGGCCGGCGTAAGCCCGCTTAATTCAAATTTGGAAGATGTGGGCGTGTGTTATGTAAATGTTATGTGATCCCACGTAAATAACGCTTTTTACAAACGGCGCATTCGCCGTCCGTGGACATATACCAGTGTGCATTGCTCCAAAGTACGCTGCAAGGACGTATTGGTTTCGACGTGAATGTAAATGACGTCCAGCCCCTTTTGCGAACGACTTACGCAAACGGCGTAAGATTTTCAAAATTCGACGTGGGAACGACGTCCATACTTAACATTGTTACGCCGCATGTACGCCTCATATAGCAGGGGTAACTTTACACCGGGAAAAGCCTAACGTAAACGGCGTATCTCTACTGCGTCGGCCGAGCGTACGTTCGTGAATTCGCATATCTAGCTGATTTACATATTTCTAGGCGTAAATCAGCATACACGCCCCTAGCGGCCAGCGTTAATATGCAGTTAAGATCCGATGGCGTAAGAGACTTACTCCGGTCGGATCTAATAGAAATCTATGCGTAACTGATTCTAAGAATCAGGCGCATAGATACGACGGCTCAGACTTGGAGATATGACGGCGTATCTGGAGATACGCCGTCGTATCTCCTTTGAGAATCTGGGCCTGGCTTGTTAGTGGGTCCTGAGGACAGGAGTTCAGAAACACTACCTTACACTATCTAGGGTTTAATTCCCAGAGAAAAAGGATACAGGTCTTGATTATAGCAAACAACTATTGAATGTTTTTTTTATTTTTTTTTCCTACAGAGTTTATAATTTTATTTTATTGATCAATCCCCGACAGGTCCAGGAAAGGCTGTCTGGCTTGCACAGGTCTGAACTCTTGGAATTGTTTAAAAATTATAGCCTTGCTGACACATAGAGGGAATATAATGGTAAGGTAAGTGGCTTCCACCTACTCTTCTCCCTTTTAACTTTGCCATTATAGGATTGATCAACAAATATATGTGTTTTACCAAATCTGTTATACTCCAGCTTATGCCTTGTGCTTAGTTTAATCATGATTTTATTTTATCCCAAATTTTCCTGCATTCCAGTTTTAGCACCCTCTACCCAGTTGAACATTTATGTCGTGTACACACGATCGTTTTTTCTGATGAAAAATGTCAGATGGACTTTTTTCCATCGGTGTAAAAAAATATAACGATAGGAAATTCTGATAGTCTGTGTGGAATTCCACGCATGCTCAATATCAAGTCGAAGCATGCTCAGAAGCATTGAACTTAATTTTTCTCAGCCCGTCGTAGTGTTTTACGTCACCGCGTTTAGGACGGTCGCAATTGAGTCTGATAGTGTGTAGGCAAGACTGATGAAAGTCAGCTGCATCGGCATTCCAATGGAAAATTCCATCAGATTTTATTTCATCGTAAATCCGATCATGTGTACGCGGCATAAAAGTGGTTGCAAACTTCAGGCATTAATGTGAACAAAGAATCTCCTATAGTGTGTACTTGTCTCAATCCAGACACAAGGTGCAGGCGCCGGCATTGTAAGTTAAGGGAAACTGGCAGTGAAGCTTTTAGGATTCACAGCCAGTTGCCTAATGCACATGCCCCAATCGCTCTGCACTTTCTGAAGGGTCTCGCCGTCTTCTGGGACCTGTGGGTGTCCCAGGGGGGAAGGAGGAGGGACTCAAAATGTTGTAGATCGGCGATCCTACCTGGAGGTGGAAGCGGGTGGAAACAAGCTTGGCTTCCTCTTTTGGGTGGAGCTCTGCTTTAAATTGAAGAACTACAAAGCCAGTTTCCTACCCTAGATAAGTCTGTCCAAAAAGGCGTAAGAAATCCAATTATAGGACAGATATAAGCCATCCAATATCTAATATATCCAATAGGGTTCCTTATCCCCAAAAAGCTAGATACTTGCTTTTAGAGACCTCACTGGTCCTCACAATATCAGCGGTCCTGCTTCATTGTTTGCAGCATACCACAACACCCAGTAGCCTAATCATTGGCATCTATAGTAACCCCCCCAGCATTGGTTTCTGTGGCCAAAATCAGACGGCTTAGTTGACAAATGTGATTCAGCTTGAAGAATGAAACTGATGTCTGTTATCCGGTATTGAAGTGAATTTTGAGATTAACTGACATTGGGGTACATTCACTAAGAGAAAGGAGTTATTTTATTAGTGTTTGTTATTTTATCACGGAATGTCTCTCAATAATGTTCAGTTCGAATACATAAATGTTGCATTGCTGTGGAATTGTAGGAATGTTTAGAGTTTTCCTGTCATAATATCGTGTGACTTGGCCCATCCTTCTTCCATAAAAATGAGGCAAAACTAAACCCTCCTATAGTTTTCAGCCAAGGAAGCTGCCATCTTGGCCTCTGTTCGATCTTCAACTTTTATGATGCTGCACATGTAATCAGTTATGACACCATCCATTTGATGGTTTGACAGTTTGGTTGAGAGCACAAGCAACATGACAGCTACATTCCTGGCACTTGCTGGGAATATAACTATTTTTAGAAACTGTTAAATCGATGGGGTTTTATTTCTGCTTTTAAGCATTCACACGTTTACATACAGGTAAGCCTATAATAAGGCTTACCTGAAGGTAAGATTAATATCTCCTAAACCTGTACGTCAGCGGCGCATGCGCTCCGAAGGTCCGGCAGATGCTGCTGGAAAATCAGAGCTTCTTGCCAGAAAGAGCCACAAGTGAAGTCATCGCAGCTCCGGCACTCAGCGATGGAGCCGCAAACCTGGAAAAAACGCAGAGGGAGCGTGTCGGCTCCCTCATCAGTGCATACTAGCTCATTATGCCTTTGCCTTACAGGTGTTTGTATTCCCGAAAAAAAGTGGAATAGATTTCCAGTGCCCTTTGGGTGACTTGGCACTGAAATCTATTCTCCTACATCCTAGCAGGTGAAGGGAATGGAAGCATGGGATTCTAAATGCACCGCTCAAAAAAAGGAACACTTTTGAATCAGAACTCCTAGGATATTGATCTGGTCAGTTAAGTAGCAGAGGGGGAGGGGTGTATACAGAGGGGGTTGTTCATCAGTTTCAGCTGCTTTGCTGTTAATTGACATTAACAGGCCCACTAGATGGGCAACAGTGATGACGACCTCCAAAACAGGAATGGTTTTTCAGGTGGAGGTGTCTGACATTTTTTTCCCCTACTTTTCTTTTCTGACTGTTTTTCACTAGTTTTGCATTTGGCTAGGGTCAGTGTCACTACTGGTAGCACGAGGCGATACTTGGACCCTATAAAGGTTGCACAGACAGTCCAACTCCCCCAGGATGGCACATCAATACGTTTCATTGCCAGAAGGTTTGCCGTGTCTCCCAGCACAGTCTCAAGAGCATGGAGGAGATTCCAGGAGACAGGCAGTTACTCTTGGATTGCCTTTTGTAAATAACCCCCCATATGTATTTTCTTGGTCTCTACTGTTGTTAATTGCTCTATTAAATTTATTTGAGAAAGGGAGATGTTACAATCAACAACTGGTTGTTGAAAGGCTAGTACGATAGATCTGCACTTTGAAAATATATTGTTGCTTGAGCAGCTTTGTTGAATAACACTGATGGTCATATGATGATCTTATATTTTGAATAAAGATACCCATCAACATGATGGAAATCATCTGAGAAAACATCTATTGTCTGTGGACTCCTTGCAGGACTACTGACTATCTGTTAATAACTGTATAAGCAGTTTAGAAAGTTTGTCCTGACCACTGTTGCCCCCCCCCCCCCCATCAATAATTGTTTAAAATGTCTTATGTTTGTGGCAGTGGTAACACCACCAACACCTCTGGAGCATGAGGGCAGTCCACTCATATATACGAATCTGAATACCACTGGAGGTCTTTGGGCGCTTTTGGCATTTAAATGTAAATTGTATCTAGATAGTTTAGAATGGGTTTGGACGCTGAATGCCCAGATAAATGTGTAAGGACAAATTTAGAAAAACGTATATTCCTGACGCTCGTGTCTTGTATTCATCTGCGTAGATGTGACTTGCGTGTAGTGATCAGAGTAGGTGGAAAGATGCTTCAGAGAATGAGGTTGTTAAATGTCAACTGAAGTACATTTTGAAGTACCAAGAACTGCTAAACAGTTGGTTTTCACTCTTTAAAAGGGATGTCAAGGTACATTTTCCCCCTAAATAGCTTCCTTTACCTTTTAGTGCAGTCCTCCTTCACTTACCTCATCCTTCCATTTTTGCTTTTAAATGTCCTTATTTCTTCTGAGAAATCCTCACTTCCTGTTCTTCTGTCTGTAACTACACACAGTAATGTGAGGCTTTCTCCCTGGTGTGGAGTGTCATGCTCGCCCCCTCCCTTGGACTACAGGAGAGTCAGGACGCCCAATAACACACAGCTCCTTTCTATCTGCAACGTAGAGAGCGTGCTGACTCTCCTGTAGTCCGAGGGAGGGGGCGAGCACGACACTCCACACCAGGGAGAAAGCCTTGCATTACTGTGTGGAGTTACAGACAGAAGAACAGGAAGTGAGGATTTCTCAGAAGAAATAAGGACATTTAAAAGCAAAATCGAAGGATGAGGTAAGTGAAGGAGGACTGCACTAAGGTAAAGGAAGCTATTTAGGATTTTTTTTTATTTTTTACCTTTTACAACCCCTTTAAGTGATTTCTAGACCTAATTTTTATTTAATTTTTTACTTTAACCCTTTCACGCCGAGCGTACGCATATATGCGTCCTCGGCTTTCAGGGGTTGTACCGGGATGATGCCTGCAGCCGCAGGCATCATCCCGGTACCGTTGTTTAGAGCGGGCGATCGGCTTTCCAAACATAACAACCGATGCGGCTAAAAGCCGCTCGGTTGTTATGCCGGAGGAGCGGGAGGGGACATCCCCCCCCTCCCGCCGCCTCTCGCCGCTCTGACCGGGCCTCCCGTCCCACCGGGAGACCCGATCCACGATCCGGCGCCTCCAGCGTCTCGGCGCGCTCTGAAACAAAGCCGTAAACGGCTTTGATTCAGTGTGCGCATTGAAACCACGGAAGCGGCGTCATGACGTCACTTCCGGGTTTCTCGGCTGCCAATGGCGCCGGATTTAAAAAAGTACACAGTATTCAGAATCGCCGTTTTCGGCGATCTGAATACTTTGAAGTGCAAAGGAGGGCTCGGAGGTCTTTTAGACCCCGATCCCTCCATAAAGAGTACCTGTCACGACCTATTGCTGTCACAAGGGATGTTTACATTCCTTGTGACAGCAATAAAAGTGATCAAAATGTAAAAAAAAAAAAAAAAAAAGAAATGTAATATTAGAAAAAATAAATAAATAAATAAGAAAACAAAAAAAAAAATTTTTTAAAGCGCCCCCCTCCCCGCGAGCTTGCGCAGCAAAGAAAGCGCATACGGAAGTCGCGCCCGCATATGAAAACGGTGTTCAAATAACACATGTGAGGTATCGCCGCGATCGTAAGAGCGAGAGCAATAATTATAGCACTAGGCCTACTCTGTAACTCTAACCTGGTAACCGTAAAAAAAGTTTAAAGCGTCGCCTATGGAGATTTTTAGTTACCGTAGTTTGTCGCCAATTTCACGAGTGCGTGCAATTATAAAGCGTGTCATGCTTGGTATCTATTTACTCGGCATAACATCATCTTTCACATTATGCAAAAAAATTGGGCTAATTTTACTTTTTCATTTTTTTAAAATTCATGAAAGTAAATTTTTCCCAAAAAGTTGTGTTTAAAACACCGCCGCACAAATACCGTATGACATAAAATATTGCAACAATCGCCATTTTATTCTCTAGATTCTCTGCTAAAAATATATATATAATGTTTGGGGGTTCTAAGTAATTTTCTAGCCAAAAATATGGATTTTAACTTGTAAACACCAAATGTCATACATAGGCATAGGCATGAAAGGGTTAAAATAACAAATATTTCATACTTACCAGCTCTGTGCAGTGGTTTTTCACAGAGCTGCACCTATCCTCTTCTTCTCGTGTCCCCCGGCAGCACTCCTGGCTCCTCCCTCCTGCTTGCTATGGGGGCACATGAGCTCCCAGTACTGTGGTTATCAGGAAACAGACAACCAGGAAGTGTGGAGATCAGAGAAGAATTACAGCAATTTGAGAGCAAAAACGAACAATGAGGACATGAAAACGGCACTGCATTAAGGTAAAGGAAGCTATTAAGATAAAAAATAAAATTTCCTTTACAAACCCTTTAATTTAGAGAATGCATTAGGTAAAAACACATTCTGCCTTTAAAATGACTTGTACCATTATCTATGCTGAATGGTCTATGATGAAATGGTCCACAACTATGTACAGCCAGTGTGGACAGTAACCCATTGTTTCGAAAGGAAGCTTACATGTGAAGAGACATACATGTGAGCTTAATATTCATCCTAGTTATCCTAGTCTGTATTGACCCCGATCAAGGTTTGTAATTGGAGAATAGGTAATAAGGTAAGATCTCATCATACAGCACGTGTTGTTTGTTTTTTTATCTTTGGACAGAGGATTAGTTTGGCCTACTCTTGTTTCCGAAAGTACAAATACCAAAACCAAATATAGACCGTTTCAGTGCAATTGAAATACAATAACTGTGCTTATGAATTGAATTATACCCATCATTTGTATGTATAAAGAAGAGTTTGGTGTAAGCCTTTACCTTACTTACGCTAGTTGTTTTGACTGCAGAATGTGTGCTCTATATTCTCATGTCATGTCTGGCCTTGTAAAATCCTTAATGGATTTGCTTGCTTATTAGCACCAAAGTAGATTAACTGAGAGTGGACTGTTTACAAGGGACGAAAAAGAGATGCTACCTTCATGGAGCTTAAGAACCCTAGTGTGCTTTCAGTGAAACTGAGCAGACGTCTTTGAGTGTCTATTTGGCTGTGATCTATTTCGTATAATGGAAAGTTACATCATTGTTTTCTGTTTGGTTTAAAATAACCACTATACCTAGTAAATAGCTTATCAAAATCTGTAGGATGAATTTTAAAGGGGTTGTGAAGGTACAATTTTTTTTTCCCCTTAATAACTTCCTTTACCTCAGTGCAGTCCTCCTTCACTTACGTCATCCTTCGATTTTGCTTTTAAATGTCCTTATTTCTTCTGAGAAATCCTCACTTCCTGTTCTTCTGTCTGTAACTACACACGGTAATGTGAGGCTTTCTCCCTGGTGTGGAGTGACGTGCTCGGCCCCTCCCTTGGACTACAGGAGAGTCAGGACGCCCACTAACACACAGCTTCTTTATCTGCAAAGTAGAGAGCGTCCTGACTCTCTTGTAGTCCAAGGGAGGGGGTGAGCGCAACACTCCACACCAGGGACAAAGCCTCGCATTACTGTGTGGAGTTACAGACAGAAGAACAGGAAGTGAGGAATTCTCAGAAGAAATAAGGACATTTAAAAGCAAAATCGAAGGAGGACTGCACTGAGGTAAAGGAAGCTATTTAGGGAAAAAAAATTGTACCTTTACAACCCCTTTTTAAGTATTGCTTGAAGTAAAGTGGTGACCTCTATCAAAACCTTGTGTTTGGATGTCTTTCAGTTGTGCAAAGGATTAGCATCGGTAATACTTCAAGACAGAATATTTAAAGGTGGGCCTAAATAGGCAGAAATATCAATTCACACTCGCATTGTAGTCAGATCTCTGTGGTTGTGGTAAAATGAACAGCCATATTTACTTAACCTCACAAGTTACTAACGTATGCACGTGTATGTGTGGAGATACAGTATCTCACAAAAGTGAGTACACCCCTCACCCCTAAAGCGGGGTTCCAACCACAATTAGCATTTTTTAAATGTATGTCCTTTCATCATGCGTTTTTATAATATAAATCCGGTCACTTACTATTTTCCAATCCGCCGCCGCTCCGCATAGTTATTCAAAAAAGATAGTTTTATAAACTATGTCCACACCGTTGTCATTTTGCTTGTGGGCATTGTGAAGCCCACAAGCACTTCCTGGAAGTCTTGTATGGGGAGTGATAATTGGGTAGCACACTGCATCCTGGGAAATGATGGCACACATTTCCCAGGAGCATTAGAGGGAGATGATGTCAGAATCCTAGGTGATTCCAAAGGCAGATTTTGTGGGACCGCATAGCAACAGGCATTTCCAGATGATTACATTTTATTTATTTTTTTCATTTTTAGGTCTAATGAGCACAATAATGAAAAAAAAAATTGGGATGGAAACTTCACATTAATGTCTAAACCGCTGGCAACAAAAGTGAGTTCACCCCTAAGTGAAAATGTCCAAATTGGAACCGAAGTGTCAATATTTTGTGTGGTCACCATTATTTTCCAGCACTGCCTTAACCCTCCTGGGCATGAAGTTCACCGGAGCTTCACAGGTTGCCACTGGAGTCCTCTTCCACTCCTCCATGATGACATCACAAAGCTGGTGGATGTTAGAGACCGTGCGCTCCTCCGTCTTCCATTTGAGGATGCCCTACAGATGCTCAATAGGGTTTAGGTCTGGAGACATGCTTGGCCAGTCCATCACCTTTACCCTCAGCTTCTTTAGCAAGAAAGTGGTGGTCTTGGAGGTGTGTTTAAGGTTGTATGTTGAAATACTGCCCTGCGGCAGAGTCTCCGAAGGGAGGGGATCATGCTCTGCTTCAGTATCTTACAGTACATGTTAGCATTTGTGGTTCCCTCATTGAACTCTATCTCCCCAGTGCCAGCAGCACTCATGTGGCCCCAGACCATGACAGTCCCACCACCATGCTTGACTGCAGGCAAGACACACTTGTCTTTGTACTCCTCACCTGGTTGCCACCACACAAGCTTGACACCATCTGAACCAAATACGTTTATCTTTGTCTCATTAGACCACAGGACATGGTTCCAGTAATCTATGTCCTTAGTCTTCTTGTCTTCAACAAACTGTTTGCAGGCTTTCTTGTGCATCATCTTTAGAAGAGGCTTCCGTCTGAGACAACAGCTATGCAGACCAATTTGATGCAGTGTGCATTGTATGGTGTGAACACTGACAGGCTGACCCCCACCGCTTCAACCTCTGCAGCAATGCTGGCGGCACTCATACGTCTATTTCCCAAAGACAACCTCTGGATATGACGCTGGGCACATGCACTCAGCTTTTTTGGTCAACCATGATGAGGCCAGTTCTGAGTGGAACTTGTCCTGTTAAACCGCTGTAATCTTCCAGCAACAATTCTTTTTTTCAGATCCTCAGAGTTCTTTACCATGAGGTGTCATGTTGAACTTCCAGTGACCAATATAAGAGTGAGAACGATAACACCAAATTTAACACACCTGTTCCCCATTCACACCTGAGACCTTGTAACACTAACGAGTCACATGACAACAGAGAGGGAAAGTGGCTAATTAGGCCCAATGTGGACATTTTCACTTAGAGGTGTACTCACTGTTGTTGCCAGCAGTTTAGACATTAATGGCTGCATGTTGAGTTATTTTGAGGGGACAGCAAATGTACACTGTTATTTAAGATGTACACTCAATACTTTACATTGTAGCAAAGTGTAATTTCTTCGGTGTTGTCACATGAAAAGGTATAATACAATATTTCCAAAAATGTGAGGGGTATACTCACTTTTGTAAAAATGCTGTATTTGATTTGAGATACTGTGTGTGTATGTATGTATATGTATGTATGTATGTATAATATATAATTAGTACAGCGATCTCCCCGCTGAGCTATTGTTTGCTGACAGGGGTACGCTATTGGCTGCCAGTGCTGATCGGATGACTGTTTTTCAACATGTCCGTTTGACAGAAGCCGGCCCTTTAGACTGACTTCTGTCAGACAGACTGCCGTACACACAGGCCAAATGTTAACCAGTTTCTGTTGGACCGGCCTGTTTTCGGCCTGTGTGTACGGGACTTAAGAATTTTCATTCAAAATTCTACCCATGGCCAGCTTAAGGCTGCATTCGCACATGGATGTTTTGAATCGCAGCGATTTCTAAAGGCCCAGGTGTGAATGACAAATTGCACAACACACATTTGAGATGCCATTCATTTGAATGTGGTGAACTTTAACAATATTAACATAAAGCATATTAGTGCAGCCTATCATTGCATAGTGCCCATCAGTGTATCTTCATCAGTGCCCATCAATGTAGCCAATCGCTGCATTAGACTCACATGAGGAGAGATGGCCGTATGACATAGAGAGAGAGGATCTCCTGCTGTGAAACAGCTTGGATCTGAAACGCCGGCCGCTGTCAAACAAAGTCCCGCCTTCTGGACTGGCTCCTATCAAAGACGGCACACTGATTTAATTTTGTTCGACAGTGGCTGGCATTTCAGATCCAAGCCGCGTCCCAGAGGGAGATCCTCTATCTCTCAATCATCTGGCTGGCTCTCCTTCTGACGTGTTTTACTGTAAAAAAAAAAAAAAAAGAGTGGCCAATGGGGTAGAGAGTAAATCCCCCTCCCCGGGCCGCTCTGATGCCATGTAAAAAAGGGAAAAAAAAGGCTGCCCCTGCTCCACACTCGCCTTCAGCTGATTTCCACTCGCCAAATGCCAGCTGGCTAATGGAAATTTTGAGGGCTGTCATAGAGGGCTATACATTAATCCAAAAAGAGGGATAACAAAGCACAAAGATGCATAGAGGATTACGTTTCCAAAAGAGGTACATTTGGGAGCTATGATTTGGGACAGTACAGGAGAAGAACCTGTACAACTGTGGCAGGTGAAGGGTAAAACCTGAAGGGAAAACCTAGAACCTGCTCGATAACTTTTCCCCCTACACACGACCGGATTTCCAGACAGGAAAATTGCCATGAGAGCTTTGGTCGGGAATCTCGGCCGTGTGTATGCTCCATCGCAGTGTTTCCCATAGGAAAACTGCCGGGTTAAAAACCGCCGGAAATCCCGGCGGGGAAAACATAGCTGGTTCTCCTTCTTCCTTTTTTTTTTTTTTCTTCCAGCAGTTTTCCTGTTGAGAAAACTGCGATGGAGCATACACACGGCCGGTTTTCCCGGCCAAAAGCTCTCATGGCAGTTTTCCCGACGGGAAAACTGTTGCGTGTACGAGGCTTTAGGCTGGAGGTTAGCTTTAAATGTGCCAAAAGCATGTGTTGGCGCCCCCAAATAAAATATTATTGTTGCGTGTGTTGTCAATTTAAAGAAGGTGGTGGTGGTGGTGGTGGTGGTGGTGGGGGTGGGGGAGGAGATTGCCAGCATCAGCAGCTAGCCATAGGGCAGGTTTGTGTGTGTGTGCGTGTGTGTGTGCGTGTGCGTGTGTGTATATATAGGTAGTGGGATTAACAGCAGTAGGACCCGACATACAGTATGTGGTTGTAGTAATGAATGAGCAGCAAACTCAGATCGGTAAATTACAGAATAATGAAGCATGGAAATTAGTGTGTGCAAGCTGCCCTGTTGGTGAGAGTGCCAGTGAATAATAACTGACTTTTGCATTTCGCCCCAATCATGGAGAATGTAACTTTGTATTTTGGGGAAAGAGTCAAGCATGAAAGGTAAGGAGGAGGAGGAGCAGAGATCTCACAGGGTTGATTTATGCAAAATGAGGACAAGTTTGTATTTGATGTGGATCCAGTTCTTCACCTGCATTCCACATTGCTTCCCAAGGAAGTTGATCCCTCAAAGAGGACAAAAAATTGAGTTTCAGAAATGTTAGTAATAAGACTACATGCACAAAGGCATTTTGGGCCTTCGGTGTCAAATCCTGCATTTTTGGGTGCCTGGGAGACACAGGTGCAGCAATCCAGTCTCATTTCTAGCAGCCTGTCAAAATCTATGACGGGCTGAAATACATGGTGGCTGGACAATGCACCCAGTATTACTTGCGTTTAGGGATGTTTGCCTCAAATGCACAATTATTCCATTTGAAACCATATGGCCCAAAATGCAAGTATGCTCGGTGGCTAACTATGTATTTCAGCCTATCGTAGAGTTTGACATTCTGCTGGCAGCCAAACTCTGTGTGCATGAGACCTGAGGATATATACTTTTCACTATGTGTTCCTTCAGGTCTGATAGTATTTCTTGCCCAAAAACAACAGTGGTAACATATATATTTACATACATACACACATATATATATATATATATATATATATATATATATATATATATATATATATATATATATATATATATATATATATAAATTGGTGGAACAAATTGCACATCTGCATGTTGCACAACAGCAAACAATGCCTTCAGGACTGTGCGCCCACACGCCAAATTGGGAGCAGCAGCTGTGTCCATTCAGCCACTGTACAAGTTGACATGAATGGGACTGCACAGGGATGTATGGAACACCTCTGCATACCCATTTGGGTAAACGCGACCCTCACACAGGTGTACGCTGTAGTATGCCCGTGTGAACAAGGCCTAGGTGTGACTGAGACTTCTTTTGTCGCTGTGGTATAGCACATGCAGGATAGGATGCTTTACTTTATGTAAAAAGAACTTTCTGTAAGAAAAAATATTACAGCACGTAGAGGGTATTTGTTACCTAACAGCAGTAAAGTAATTGTAATGTTTTGAAAAAAAATTACTACATAGATGTTGTGTGTGTGTGTGTTGTATGCTTGATTGACTCACAGACTGCAGGTATAATTTCCCTGGTATATTTATAATATCAGTTGGGATCTTTTATTATTCCAATCATACTCAACAGTCAGAAAATAATTAAGCTGGTGATGTGTTCAGGCACTTAGACACTGCTGATTATATATTTAGGTGTGAGTAAAATTAAAATACATTTACCCTAGGTTCACACCTACGGGGTTTTTTTAATGCAGAAACGCACTCCTGTTCATTTAACATGATTTTCTATGGTACAAGTTCACATCTATGCGTTTTGCGACAGGTGTGTTTTTGGAAAGGGCCGGGGACTTTTTTCCCGCGATTTACGAGTAATAGACTTCAATGGAACCGCACCAGAAACACAAGTGTTGTGTTTTTTTTTTATTTTAACATTGTATATAGCTGGGAGTCATCACCTGTCGGCAGGCTTCCCTGCTGAAAGCTGAATGTAAAAAGAAAAAAAAACTGCAGCCCAAAAAAATAAATTGCAGAAAAAATGGCATGGGATCTATCCCCCAGGTCCATACCAGGCCCTTTGGGTCTAGTATGAATTCGGAGGGGACCCCCCACGCTTAAAAACCAAACAAAAAAACACCAGACCCTAATCCTAGCATGCTGCCTGATAGGTGAGGAAAGGAAGAGGACGAGCGACCTCTCTCCCCCCCCCCGAGCCATACCAGGCTGCATACCCTCAACTTGATGAGGACAAGGGCCTCTTCCCGACAAGCCTGGCCGGTGGTTGTCGGGGTCTGCAGGCAGGGGATTATCGAATCCAGGAAACACCCATTAACAAGGGGGCCCCCAGATCCCGGGCCCCCCTATGTGAGTGGGTATCTGGTATGTTGAGGGCATGCGGCCTGGTATGGTTCAGGAGGGGGGGTCCGCTCGCTCGTTTCCTACCTTTCCTGACCTACCGGGCGGAATGCTCGGATAAAGGGTGTTTTGGTATGGATTTTGGGGGGGGGAGCCCACGCCATTTAAAAAAATTGGCGAGGGGGGGTTCCCTCCAAATCCATACTTGAGCCAAAGGGCCTGGCATAGACCTGGGGGGGGACCCCACGCCATTTTTTTATTTATTTTTTGTTTTATTTTTCGCCGGCAACCAGCTGACGACTCATCGGTTGTTAAAAGGGTTGTAAACCTTTGTGTTTTATTACCTTAATGCATCCTATGCATTAAGGTGAAAAAACACCTTGCAGTGTCTGGCCCTCCAGTTTTACTTGCGTACCTGAAAAACGCATCAAGTGCAGCTGCATAGATGTGAACCTAGAGTTAGGCTGCATTTATACTTGAGCTTAAAGCGGAGTTCCACCCAAAAATTGAACTTCCGCTTTAAGGGAAGCGCCATGTAATTTTTTTTTCCTCGGCCCCCTCCCTCTCTGCAATCATCTGGGACACGTCACAGGTCCCAGATGATTGTTTGGCAGCGCGGCTCTCGCATGCGCAGTTCTTGCCCGACTGTGAACACAGTGTTAATGCCGGTGGCTTGTCGTTATGGTTCCCCTATCCAGATGGTTCCTGTAAGGACTGCGCAGGCGCAATCCTTGCCGACGGAAATCTACGAACCTCGGCCGGCATTCAGGCTCATTCCTTAACATCCCCGTGGATTGGAGGATGTTAAAAAAAGAGCCAGGAGGCCGAGCGAGCCACTTTCCTCAAATTCCACGTCGCTCTGGATGCCGGCCGAGGTTCTGAGATTTCCATCGGCAAGGATTGCGCCTGCTCAGTCCTTACAGGAACCATCTCGTTAGCCTGAACCATATTGGCAGATCACCAGCGCCTTGCGGAGAGAAGGGGGGAAATGGGTGGGGCTTCGTTCCCCCGCATCGCTTGACCCTGGGACAGGTGAGTGTTTGATTATTAAAAGTCAGCAGCTGCAGTATTTGTAGCTGCTGACTTTTTATATATTTTTATATATATATATATATATATATATATATATATATATATATATATATATATATATATATATATATAATTTTAAGTGGGAACACCGCTTTAATGGTTGTTTTTACAGGCTTTTTTGCCTTTTTATTAAATTTGAATACTTTTTAGCCAATGAAAAGCTAGTTGTTAGGGGCAAAATGCATGATATGCTAATTTTTTTTTTCACTTTTTTTGTCCGTTCCCATTTAGGTCTATTGGAGCCACAAATGCTTGAAGTTTGTAGCTCAAAAGCGTATATGTACTTTTTTGAACTTTAGGCTTCATGTGATTCTATGCTGTGGTTTAAACTTGAAAACCATGGGATATTGAGCTACAAAGTACTCAAGTGGGAATTGGGCCTTGAAGCAGAACTCCAGGATCAGGAAATATTGACTAAATACATGAGTCTTGTGTATTCTTTCTTTGAAGAATGTGCTTGGTGCATTTCTTCCAGATCTGTGCATTAATCCTGTATGACATGTTTCCTCTGTACACAAGATTCCTGTAATAAAGACCTGTCACTGCTTCTCTTCTCCTTTTTATATGCAGTGCATTTTTAATCTTGTTGACAAAAATATTTTCACTGTAGTTTTTCACCAGCGACGAAAACTTAAAAAAATCAATTCAAATTTTTGTCAATTGACAAAAATTTTGACAAGGATGAATTCCAATTTTGCTCAACAAACAAAAATGGAACAAAATAGTGAGGGATGGTTTTTACCCACCTGAACTTCCGCTTTCCTTGGAACTCCGCTTGTCTGTACAATCCCCAGCCCCCTGACGAGCTGTATTGGCTGAGAGAGGCTCCCTCTGTCTGCCTGGCTGTTGCCTGGGAGTTCTGGAACAATGCCCTGCAAACCACGTAGTGAGTGTTTCCACTCCCAGCAAGGTATCGGCGCTTTGCACTATGTAAAATGATAGCCTCGCCCTCCATAGATCAGTTCTCTGCTCTGTGTACTCCCTCACTCCCATTTACTTCCCCATCCCCACTTGCAGGTCACCTCCCCACCCCCAAAGTATAATGTACCCAACCCTGTGCACCCCCTCACTCCCATTTACTTCCCCATCCCCAAAGTTTAATGTACCCTGCCTTGTGCAGTGAAAACAATTCAGATGACAATAAAATATGACTAAAACTAAAACAATTCAGGTGACTAAAACAAAATTTGACGTCCAAATGAACACTGGTGCATGGTGACTGGTCTTTTTTTCCCCACAGTTCATCTTTAAAGGGGTTGTAAATGTTTTTTCACCTTTATGCATCAAGGTGAAAAAACATCCGACAACACCGCCCCCCCCGAGCCCCCGTTATACTTACCTCACCCCTCGAAAGTCCCACGCTCGTTCCCATCATCCTCTTCAGTTCCCAGCCTGGCCGTTGATTGGCTAGGTTGGATGGATTGATGGCAGCGCAGCCATTGGCTGGCGCTGCTATCAATCACATCTGATGACGCGGCGCGCCAGGGGCGGGGCCGAGTGATAGAGTGGGCGGCTATGCCTGCAAGAGCTTTCCACCATGTGAGCTTGCATGAAGGTGGAAAGCTCTTGCGGAGGGGTAGCCATGACAGCTGGCGAGGGACCCCAGAAGACATGGATCGGGGCCACACAGTGGAGGCAAGTATAACATGTTTGTTATTTTTTTTAAATAATTTTTTATCTTTAGTGTCGCTTTTAAGGATGTGCCTTTCATATCTGCCTAGTGTTCAGCTTTTCATGTTAATAAAAAAAAAAGAAAAGGATATTGGAGCTGTACCCGCTGACTGGAAATTGCAAAGATAAAATATACACAATTCATATTTACCGGATTTAGAAAAATTTTAAATGTTTGTTTTTAAAAGTGTTGTGTTTTTTTTTTTTTTGTCCCCAGCATACTTAACCCCTTGACGCCAGTCTCACACAAATATGCAGCCACACTAGATTGGGCTTTTTACCACTTGCGTACCTCCCTTTTCTCTCATAGTTAATCAGGTTGAAAAAAGACACGTCCAAGTTCAACCAAAAAATAAATAAAAAATACAATCCCATATACACAAACCTTCATCCATAGTTGATCCAGAGGAAGGCAAAACGAAACAACCAGCAACGCATGATCCAATTAGCTACAGCAGTGGAAAAAAAATTCCTTCCTGATCCCCCGAGAGGCAATCGGATTTTAGCTTTGGATCCGATCCCAGCCGGTGTTAGTAGACACATAGGGAGCTATGGATATTCCAATCAGTCCGCTGGTGTGAAAGAGGCCAATCTAGCACAGGACAGTAGAAGTGGCAATGTGATGCTCAATTCTCCTGGCTCATGCAGTCATCTAGAACATTTCTATTTGCATATTGATTTGACTAAAGAAATGGATTGACTGCATAAGCATGTAACGAACAGACTGGGGTATTATAGGCCTGGTATTGACAATTATCTGCCATTGTATAAGGGCCCTTTCACATTGAGGAGTTTTTCAGGCACTTTTATGTTTAAAAAAAAAGGGCCTGAAAAGCTTCCCTTTTAAAAGCAATGAATGTTTTCACACTGGGACGGTGCGGTGGAAAAAAACCCAGCTTGGAGCATGTGTGGGCGCTTAAAAAAAAAAAAAAAACGCACCAAAATTGCTCCTCTTCATTGAAATTGGTGCAGTTTTTGAGTTGCATGCCCTTTTTTTAAAAACCGCGCCACAAAAAAACGCATAGGCATTTAACTGGCAGTTTTGTAGCAACCCAGTGTGAAAGTGCCCTAAAGACTATTATCTGGCCAATAGACAGAGGACCCCAATGTCGCTTGCAGAGTCCTAGTAAATAATCCAGCAAATTAAGAGTTTTCGAGGTTCGATCAGGAAACCTTTTGTTTCTTGTATTCAAACCGAACCATGGGATTGGATTGGCTGTTTATAAAATATTATTATCACCATATTTGATTTGTACATAGTATTATTTCATGCAGGCAGTAGAGTCACGATACACAACCTGTAAATAATTACTGCACCTTTTTATAGGTGAGAAATTTATGAGAAGGCTAATATGTTTTTTTTTTTTTTGTATGGGAAGAATTAATTGTGATATTCACCACTTTTCTGCACAAACTTTATTTTTTTATTCCAAAAATGGAAATCTCCCGAGTCCGTTGTCTGAGATTAGCTGCAGCTCCAAGCAGCTTCCAGGAATTGTGGATGTGTGTCTGATCAGAGGGATGACAGCCAGCGGCTATCTAATTAGGAGCTGTTCCATGAGTGTGGGACAGCAAGAAAAGCGTACATCTACTCTAAACAGGATATAGGATGGCAGAAGGTTTTCCATGTATCAGTTACTTATGACATGATCCACAAATCGGACGAAAAATACCGCTTTCGAAGCGATCGTACGATAATCGGATCGTTAGTACAGAGCTTTTGAGAGCCGATCAAGACAGTTCATCTGGTTTTATTATTCGATTGGACAAACACAAAAAATGTTCTCCTATGATTCCAGATGGTACAATTTTTTTCCATTTCTAATCAGTACAGTTGTCGTCCGAAAATACAATAGAAATGCACTACAACACAACACATCACATCACTTTCGATTTTTTTTTTCTTTATTCTGTCATGCAAGAATTTTTGGAACTTTAGTCACCTCTCCATTTCTGATATGCGACTAGAATAAAAAAAATAAAAATAAATCTGTAGTCCGATTTTCGGATCGTGTGTACGGGCCATTAGGGTATGGGAGCTTTTTCTGCTATTTCACCGGCGGTATGCTGGTGAAATGTCGGTCTTTGGGATTTATGTATTATAATTAAGGGATGAGTAAATCTTGTCCACAATATCCAAAGAAGATTTGTCTTTTTTATTCTGTAATTTTATAAGTTCATAGTGCTATACAGAAAACAAACCTTTCACGTGAATAGTGTCTAGAATCTGATATCCCCAAAATAGTCTAGGAGCAAACTTTAAAAGTAATTTTATATAAAAGCAAATTAAAATAGATATTGGTAAAAAGAGAGCTAGGACGATTTTTCATTACTACTTTTTTTTTTTTTTTTACCAAGCATCTGTTTAGAAACAAACTAGATATTATTATTTGCTGCATCCAGTATTGCGGTATTTTACTGCATCCGGGGTCGGTTTTTGCTGCATCCAGTATGGCGGTATTTGCTGCATCCTAGGGGCGGTATTTGCTGCATCCAGTATGGCGGTATTTGCTGCATCCAGTATGGCGGTATTTGCTGCATCCAGTATGGCGGTATTTGCTGCATCCAGTATGGCGGTATTTGTACGCAACCTCTTAAATAAGTGGTTACACGCAAACTGCAACGGCGTCTCTGCTATTAATCTACAAATCTGACAGTTGGCGCTGACACCTGCATCTAATGGTGCACAGTGTGTGCAACAGCATTTACAACTGCCGGCAACAATCTACTGGTTCTTGCCTGCTGCCACAAGTGAACTCTCATGTGAATGTTGCCTAATACCTGTTCATTCTAGTAAATGGCTTCATTATGTTGCTACTTAAAGCGGGAGTTCACCCATAAAACAATTTTTCCCCTTAGATGGATGCTCGTTTTGTCTAGGGGAATTGGCTAGTTGTTTTAAAATATGAGCTGTACTTACCGTTTACGAGATGCATCTTCTCCGCCGCTTCCGGGTATGGGTCTTCGGGAGCGGGTGTTCCTTCTTGATTGACAGTCTTCCTAGAGGCTTCCGACGGTCGCATCCATCGCGTCACTAGTAGCCGAAAGAAGCCGAACGTCGGTGCGGCTCTATACTGCGCCTGCGCACCGACGTTCGGCTTCTTTCGGAAAATCGTGACTCGATGGATGCGACCGTCGGAAGCCTCTGGGAAGACTGTTAATCAAAATAGGAACGCCCAGTCCTGCAGCCCATACCCGGAAGCGGCGGAGAAGATGCATCTCGTAAACGGTAAGTACAGCTCATATTTTAAAACAACTAGCCGATTCCCCTAGACAAAACGAGCATCCATCTAAGGGGAAAAAGTGTTATGTACGGGTGAACCCCCGCTTTAATAAAAAGGATATTTTGGGCAACTGAGTTTTAAATTGAAACTGAAACGTGCCCTCCCTCGGTCATGTGACGATGGTCTGGCCTAGCGATTGGCTTCTAGGCCGGCCATACACAGCAAATTTCCTGCTGAACTGGCCGAGATTCTAACTGTATGATGCTTAGTCTCTAGTATTGTCATAGGAAGGTCACATGCTTACAATACAAAGAAGCACTGTGCATGGTCTATGGCTGCAATAGTGGCAGGAGCAGTAAAGGAGTGCTGGCAGGGTGGGGTTCAGGTGTTTGGGGGTTCTTTTCCAAAGACGGTCATTTTGGCCTGAATTATCCTTCATTGTAGATGAGATTTTTAATCCTTATCATAAATAGTAACCCGCGATTGAACCCACTCCGAAACGTCTTTGTCCCTCTTATAATATGGTGTGCAATACTGTGCTCCATATATAGGATATGCACTTGAGATCGGTATGTACAGGGGCAATACTATGTCATATGTGTGTGGGTTTTTTTTTTTTAATACATCCCTGAAGCCGAACTACACGGCATCTGACCACACAAACCAAAAACCCTATTTATTTTTTTTTATTTTTTTTAAAGTGTATTTTGTGCGTGTACTCGAGAGAGGAGCCGGACTGCAGGAGTTGGGAGTAGGCAGGCCTCCCCCAGAGGAAATCTGCCACCTTTCTCCATGCCCCGGGTGGCAATGGTGGGTGTGTGAGGGGGTCCTCCCACAAAGCCCGCCCTACCTGCTCCGCTTTGAAGCCCAACGGGGCAGAGGGACTCCCTATAAGGGAGTGAGAGGATCTAGCCCGCTCAACCAGTCCCGTTGGTCCTTTGCCTCTCTTTTTAGAGACCGCGTGGTCAAAGTGCGTGATGTTAACCCAATTTTGAGTGCGTGTAAGTGTGGTGGTTTTTGTGTGGGGGGGGGGGGTGGGCGTACTAAGCGCAGGCTTACCTCGCATAGCACACCCACCGGGAGCCGGGCTGAGACCACCAAACTCAATTCACATGTAGCTGAGACCGGGATCCGTTTAATTTTTTTTTTTATACTAAAGCTCCCCTATTTATCCATGTCTCCATGTTTATTTTGCTGTGAAATCACTTTGAAAAACTCTCTAGCATTTCTGGCCATGGCCATCTTGAGTAAGGACAGATGATTCACGTAGCGCAGGGGTAGGCAACCTCGGCCCTCTAGCTGTGGTGAAACTAGGGCCATGAGACATTGCAAGACCCTGACAATTGGAGGCAGAGGCATGATGGGATTTGTAGTTTCACCACAGCTGGAGGGCCGAGGATGCCTACCCACAAATTGTAGCATTTACTTCCTGGAATCCATCTGCCCTTAGCTCAGTTATACAGGCAGGAGGGTGTGCTTAGCTGAGAAAACGCCTCCTGAAGACTCCTAGGATGTATGACATCATTTGCCTAGGCCTGAAAACCAGGAAGTAACTGAAGAAATGTAAAAAAGTTTAGAACAAGTAAATATGATCTACTTTCCTATCTATTTACTAATGCTAGCAGCATAAGAATTACAAATAATCAATGTTAATTTAAAGACTGAGTTTCTCTTTTACATTTTATGTTTTTTTGGAAGATTACAGCTTCAAAATTAAGTGTTGCTACCTTTCCTGCTGTCATCAAGTGTTTCTCTAGCTTGGTTTCCCCAAAATGTATGTCTGTGCTCAGTCATACATTCTTCACCATCACATTTTGTCATTTAACTGCTCATATAAGCATTGGTTCTTTTGTACAATGTCACCATCTTTCTGAGTTTTAATAATTCTACATAATTTTGTTACTTTTTATTTCATCCACCAGATAAGTAGATAAAAAAAAAAAAAAAAATCTGGGTCCAACGCTGATCCTGGTGACACCACTTCTAGCTTGAGCTAGGTATAAAGAGGACCCCCCCCCCCAAAAAAAAGCAAAATGAATAACAAATACTGTAGCTGACGACTTTTAATATTAGGGCACTTGCCTGTTCAGGCATCCAGCGGTGTCCTTACCCGAGGCGAACCTGTGAAGTGTCCGCGGGGAAAGGCTGTGGGGAAAGGAGGGGTACCAGGTACCCAAAAAGTGCCAAATGTGGCAGCGGAGGCAGACAAGCAAGGCTTCCCCTTTTGGGTGGCGCTCCGCTTTAAATGCAGTGCAGTGCGAATCACAAATTTCACGGCACGGACATCGCATGTGATTTGCACTGCAGTGCGAATCGCATGCGATCTCGCATAGCGCACCAGTGTAAACCGGCCCAGAAGTCCGTATTTATACAATAATGTAAAATGCTACCCTTTTAGGGAACGGACTCCATGTACACTAGGCTTAAAGGGAAAAAAAATGGCAGTTTCCTTGGCAGAAGAAAAACTCATAGAGCATTTTTGTACATAGTTTAGGAGAGTTTAGAATTTTTTTTTCTGCCAGAAAGCTCCAATCAGGAACGCAAACCAGAAGGGTTTTCTTTTCTGTCTCTGATCTAATCGTCCTAATGTGCATAGATACACAGGATAACATTGAGCTGCTTCTACAGGTAAAACTCCAAAACTCCTATAGAAGCAGCAGTTTTTAAGCCAGTGTGCAGGGAGCCTAATGCCCCGTACACACGATTGGTCAATCCGATGAGAACGGTCTGATGGATTTTTCCATCAGTTAACCGATGAAGCTGACTGATGGTCAGTCGTGCCTACACACCATCAGTTAAAAAAACGGTGGTGACGTAAAACACAAGACGTGCTGAAAAAAATGAAGGTCAATGCTTCCAAGCATGCGTCGACTTGATTCTGAGCATGCGTGGATTTTTAACCGGTGCCTACAAACGATTGTTTTTTTTCTATTGGTTAGGTATCCATCGGTTAATTTTAAAACAAGTTTCAAATGTTTTAACCGATGGATAAATAACCGATGGGGCCCACACACGATCTGTTTGGTCTGATGAAAACGGTACATCAGACCGTTCTCATCGGATTTACCGATCGTGTGTATGCGGCATAAGAGCTGTCATAAGAGAAGGCTTATTATGAATGTCCGTTCTTTTTACATGCTAGAGTTCATTTTGGCTTTTGCACTTTGACAAGCTCTAGAAGATAGTTGCCATGGAAAGCAGTATGTCATTTACTAATTAGGCCTTAGTGGTTAGAGCAAAACTGGAGATTCCAAACTTTGGATTTTAAAGGTTGTTTTTTTGTTTGTGTTTTGTTTTTTTGTAAACCCTCACCTATACCGAGTGAAGTCACTATCCTCAGGCGATACACAGAGATTAAATGCATCTTCTTGCATAAGTTGTACCTGTTTTATCTGCTGTCTTTTCAAAGTGCTTAATTTGTAAGTTTGTCTGAGAGCTCAGAAAAAGGTGGCGGAGAACTTAAGTTATACACTGCAGAGCTTAGCGAGGAGTGGTCTGAGAGCTGATCAGAGGGAGAAGACACGCCCCCCTCTACACAGCACACAGGAACAGAACTGAGGCTGATCTTCTGGAGATCCCTCCCTGTCACCTTTTCTCTCTTGGTGTCAGAAAAACTTGTCAGAAGTGGTTCATGTTGATAGCAAAGGAATGAAGCAGCAGACAAAAAATGACTTTCATGTCTAAAGCGTACAACCACTTTAACCACTTGGCGCCGACGCTATAGCCGAATGACGGCTAAAGCGCGGACCCCAAATGCCAGGAGGATGTCAATAGACACTCTTTGCGTGCTCCCCGCACGCCCCTGTAGGCAGCGCGCGATGTAATCACCCGACTCACTGAGACTCGGGTGATAACAGATCCGAGTAAGGGGACGGTACCAGCCCCTTACGACGTGATCAGCTGTGAGCCAATGACAGCTGATCATGTGATGTAAACAAAAGACGCTGACCGCGTGAGGAGAGAAAAAAGAGGTGATCAAATACCACCAAAAGAAACCTCTATTTGTGGGGGAAAAAATGATAAAAATTTAATTTTGTGTACAGTGTTGTATGACCGCGCAATTGTCATTCAAAGTGCGTCAGCGCTGAAAATTGGTCTGGGCAAGAGGGGGGTTTAAGTGCCCAGTAAGCAAGTGGTTAATAGTATATAGTTCTAGGTCAAATTTGTGTTTAATTTTTTTTGGACTAATGTAGTTGAAAGATCATAGCCTAGAATAAGGCTTACCTATAGGTAGTTGAAATATCGCCTAAATGTGCCGTGTAGGAGACCTTTACCTTGTATTGCGCCGATGATGTCATGATCCTGAATCTTCCCTTTAAATTCTATTCATGTAGGATACGTGCACATGGGTAGTTTGGCTCAAAGGACAGGTGCAGGGGCCAGCCCTGCTTCTATCACAGACTGAAACATGCAACAGCTGGACCCCATACAGAGTACTCGCGGTTTAACCTCTTGCCGACCGCCCACCATAGTTTTACGGCAGCAGGGCGGCTTGGCTGCGCAAAATCACGTAATATAGCGTGATTGTGCATTGCAGGCGCTAGGCGCCTGCCCCCTGGTGCCGATGCCAGTGCCCGGCGGGCGCGATCGCTCGTTACAGAGCGAGAACCGGGAGCGAGAACCGGTCCTGTCAGGGGGGAAATGACTGATCGCCTGTTCATACAATGTATGAACAGCGATCTGTCATTTCCCCTAGTCAGTCCCACCCCCCCTTCAGTTGGAACACACCTAGGGACCATAATTAACCCCTTCCTTGCCCCCCTAGTGTTAACCCCTTCCCTGCCAGTGACATTTTTACAGTAATCAATGCATTTTTATAGCACTGAAGTGTCTGCCATAAGGTCGCAGTACCGATAAAAATCGCAGATCGCCGCCATTACTAGTAAAAAAAAAATATTAATAAAAATGACATAAATCTATCCCCTATTTTGTAGACACTATGGGTCAGATCCACAAATATCCTGCGTAACTTAAATCTTCGGATTTAAGTTACACCGCCGCAAAATTTCTACCTAAGTGCCCGATCCACAAAGCACTTACCTTGAAATTTGCGGCGGTGTAACTTAAATGTGTCCGGCGCAAGGCGTGCCGAATCTAATGGGGCGAGTCCCATTTAAATTAGGCGCGCTCCCGACGTACTGCGCATGCCCGGTCGGGTAACTTACCCGACGTGCATTGCGCTAACAGACGTCGCTCCGACGTCCTTTGCTTAGACGTTAACGTAAATGGCGTCCAGCGCCATTCACGGACGTCTTACGCAAACGACGTAGAGTTTAAAATTTCGACGCGGGAACGACGGCCATACTTAATAGGGCTTAGTCAAATAGGACTTAGCCCTATTTTTACACGGCGTAACTCGACGTAAACGACGTAGATTTAGCGCGACGGGCCCGTCGGAACGTTCGTGGGTCGCCGTAAGTGTTCATTTGCATATTCTAGGCCGGCCGCAATGGCCTCGCCACCTAGCGGCCGGCCTAGAATTGCATCCTTAAGATCCGACAGTGTAATTCAATTACACATGTCGGATCTTCTGCCTATCTATGGTAAACTGATTCTGTGGATCAGTTCCATAGATAGATACAGGGATACGACAGCGTATCTGTAGATATGCTGGCGTATCCCTTTTGTGGATAACCCCCTATAACTTTTGCGCAAACCAATCAATAAACACTTATTGCGTATTTTTTTTTTTTTTTAACAAAAAATATGTAGAAGAATACGTATTGGCATAAACTGAGGATTTTTTTTTTATATATAATATATATTTTTTTTTTTGGGGGGATATTTATTATAGCAAAAAGTTAAAAATATATATATTTTTTTCAAAATTGTCGCTCTATTTTTGTTTATAGCACAAAAAATAAAAACCGCAGAGGTGATCAAATACCACCAAAAGAAAGCTCTATTTGTGGGGAAAATTTTTTGTTTGGGAGCCACGTTGCACGACCACGCAATTGTCAGTTAAAGCGAAGCAATGCCGAATCGCAAAAAGTGGCCCGGTCATTGACCAGTAAAATGGTCCGGGGCTGAAGTGGTTAAGGTCATATGCGTTCAGGAACGTATGCCCGGAATGAAGATACCTGGTAATGGTCTATGGTCGTCTCTTTTAGAGATAAAAGTTAATGGTCTTGTGGTTGTCCTCTTCGGCCACCAGATGGTCCTGTACTTGTAGTAAATGAATGGTCTCCGGCACCTGTAAATAAGGTCTTGTAATAGCGGGGGTTTGGGTTCCAAATTTTCCACAGTTCTCTCCTTTCCTCTCACTGGCAACTGTTACAATTATTAATTGTACACTTTGCCAAAAGGAACTTATTTGCATATTCAGGACTTGGATAGGATTCCCAGCTACAAAAATATTTTAATGTAGTATATCTGCACATATTTCCTGTATGGTTGTGCAACTGTGAACTTCTGCTGAGTCTGTAGTTCTTACACATACTGAATAAGAAAAAATACCACAAGAGTTTGAGCATTGACAATGTAGTTCGTTAGCACCATATTTTAATGTCCTTCACTTTTTCCTGAATAGCTTCCTTTACCTTGGTGCAGTCCTCCTTCGCTTACCTCATCCTTCGATTTTGCTTTTAAATGTCCTTATTTCTTCTGAGAAATGCTCACTTCCTGTTCTTCTGTCTGTAACTCACCACCGTAATGCGAGGCTTTCTTCCTGGTGTGGGCTTTTGGGCACATGTTTTTTTAAGCTGCGTTTCTCCTCCTACGGTAGGAGAAAAAGCATTCAGATGAGCTGAGCAAATGCCCTGTGTGCATGAAGACTAAGTGCTGGTTAACACCACAAAAAACGCACTCCAGATCCATTCCAGATGCGTTTCTGGATGCATTTCATATGCTTTTTTTTTTTCCTTCACTGTACTGGGGTCTGGTGTGTTGCTGATGCGTTTCAGTGCATTCCGATGAATTTTACCACGTTCCAGTACAGTCCAGTGTACTTCTCTGGAACTGGAACACCCTGGAACTGACTGCACTGGTGTGAACTATGCCATTGGAAACCATGTAACCTAGTTTCCGTGTGTTTTTGAGGCAGAAAAAAAAACTCGCACGGGACTGCATGTGGTTTGAAAAGACTTTTTTAGGCTAATTTATTGGAGAGGTTTAAACCGAATGATTTAATCTGCATAATACAATAACCCAAAGCAGTCAGTAAGGTTTCATCTGATATTCACACAGCTGTCAATATGATTTCCTATTGATCACTAACTTCTGTTTGCCACGTTAGTAAGTTCACATTCAGATTATATAGAATGTAAATGTATATAGCATTTTTCAGAGAAAAGATCATGACGGCATGGCAGAGGTGAGATGCTTGAGTGGGCTGAAAGTAAAAAAAACAAAAAAAAATACGCACTAGAACAACAAAGAAAAGGTAAAGGCTGATAGCCAGTAATAGACAAAAGACAAACATGCGTCTGCTATTGTCTGCAGAGCGATACGGGGTGGAATGACTGCAGCTGCTTGCATGTCTGTGAGTCACTGTCATACTACTACACCCTGAACTTCCCCTCTTCTGACCACATCCACCATCTCCAGTGTGAGGTGGAGATATTTCTCAGGCAGCTATAAATAGATTGTGATAGGAGGGTGCGTGGGCGCAGGAGAGAATTGCGGGGGAGGAAACCCAGCTATATATAGGTACTTCCTCTTCATTCACACCAACACTGGAAAAATGCAATATACAAAACAGCTTATGGTTTTTATTTTCTGTCTTTTAGCGTACCCCTTATCGTCATTCTGTCTGATGTCATCATTAGCTTATCAAAGTCATTTTGTGGTTTTTAGCAGGTAGATGTGAAATCCGGCTGCAGATGGCTTGCTTTTCTTTTGTGTTTGCCTATTATGTAATTTTATTCTTTTACAACTGAATAGTGTGTTTATGAATAGATTATGTAACAGCACGTGACTTCGTAGCTACGTATATTACTTCATTGATTAAATAAAGCGGTACTGACAAATTCTGTTTTGTATAGTACATTGCCTCTATTTCTATTTTTTAGTAAAAGATATGTTTGTGTTTTTTTTTTTTTTTTTTTTGTTTGTATCCTACTTACCTAGGTGGATGCTGCATCGCTCCATGGGCTTCAGACACGTAATTCATTCACCTTGTTCTGTGAATGAATGAACTACAACTACTGTCAGCCTTTGCGGCCGTCGGCATGTAGTTCTCAATGAACAATCGGGGCTCTGTTGAGTTCTGAGTAGTTCTGAGTAGTTCTGAGTCTTCCTGTGAGAGTGTAACTGTCTGCTCGTATCGGAGGTACTGGCAGACAGCTACAGATACAGTCTGCAGGACCTTGGCATTCCACTCACTATCTGCTAATCGTGGGAGCAATGCTTCTAAGCTTCTGTCAGCCTTCCTCTCTAGCTGAGGCAAGACATACAGCCAAGGCTGGTAATGTACATTTTTTTAATTACAGAAAGTAAAACATACTTTTTGAGACCATAGAGGGTTTCCAATAAGGAAGTGACTGCTCTGAGCTTCAATAAAATGGCAGCCTCCAGTAAGAAGAAACAGGAGCAATGCTGGGGGGCAATTTACAGCACACTCTAATTTTGGTAGCTTAATTATTAATATGGAATGTATGTCCTTTTGGCTAAAGAACATTAATTGTTATGAAATTGTTATGGGTAAAGGTCGACTTTAAATCGTTATGAACCTTGCCCTGCACAAAAGCTGGCTATACACTGTTATGCCGCGTACACACGATCAGACATTCCGACATCAAAAAACGTGTATTTTTTTCCGACGAATTGTTCGCTCAAACTTGTCTTGCATACACACGGTCACACAAATGTTGACAGGAATTCCGAACGTCACCTACAACACTAAGACGAGCCGATAAAATTTAAGTTCAATGATTCCGAGCAGGCGTCAAATTGAAGAACTTTTGTTGTCGGGAAAAGTTGAGAACCAGCTCTCGAACATTTGTTGCCGGAAATTCCAATAGCAAATGTTTGATGAAGCCTACACACGGTCGGATTTTCCGACAACAAGCTCACATTAAACATTTGTTGTCGGAAATTCGGACCGGCATAAGACTGTGGACTGAATTCAAAAAGAGCTAACTAGTTCCTCCACCCACATAAATGATTTACAGGACAGGAAGATGCTGACAGTAATAATAATATCCGACAGATGCCCTAACCCTTCCCTATTTTACTGAAATTGTGTTGTTGCAGCCTGAAATCTCTCTAGCAAGATTTTATATCACTTCTGCCAATCAAGGCACAGAGCACAATAAAAACCTAATAGGGGTTCTATGGTCTAACTATAGTGTATTTTTCAGTAAGTAAACATTTTGAGGCATCCATTATAATCATTTGCAGCCTCATTGAAAGTCTCTTCACAGCATTCTCCGAGGGACCAATAATATGCAGAACCAGATCTGCAGCCACCCAGTGCCAGCTATGTAATGGCAGCACTGGATTTACAAAGCATGTTCCACTTAAGGGCCCAATCACACCTGAGCAGTTTCAGCTCGGAAAACGCTCATCTCAAAAGTTCCAAAACACCCAACAAGCAAAATTCCATTTAAATGGCCCCTGCTCACATCTGTGCATTCTGTCGCCTTAAAGCGGAGGTTCCGCTGATAAAAAAAAAAAAAAAAAAAAAAAAAAGCCGGCAGCTACAAATACTGCACCTGCTGACTTTTAAAATATGGACACTTACCTGTCCAGCGCACCAGCGAAGTTGGCAGCAGAAGACGAGCAATCGCTCATCTTTCGGCTGCCCCCGCCGCCATCCTCAGTGAGGGAATCGGGAAGTGAAGCAAGTAGCGCGGCGTGCCGTCACTGGTTCCCTGCTCTCTCCTGGGAACAGTGTGTTTCCCAGAAGACAGCGCGAGTGCAGTTAGGGGCGTGACTCCCACATGAGTCTGTTCCCAGAAGTGGGTGCAAATACCTGTCTTAGACAGGTATCTGCATCCCCCCTCCCCCTGAAAGGTGCCAAATGTGACACCGGAGGGGGGGAGGGTTCTGAAAAGCAGACGTTAAATTTTTGGGTGGAACTCCACTTTAAGTAAAATGCCTGAAGCTCAAAAAGTATACAAGCTTATTTTTAGGCAGATTACAGGCGTTTTTCTGCTTTTTACATTGGTGACCTTTTTGACCTGTACAAAATCGTGGCAAAAATAGTGCAACTTTCGGGTCTGAAAACTATACACTCAGGTGTGAATGCAGCCTAGAGCCTCGTACACATGGTACGATTGTTGGCAGGCGATTGTCTGTTGACAGACTGTTGTCCTAAAATATTACGTTCGAACGCTCCTTTTTGACAATTGTTGTCCAACTTTCGGCCAAGAAATGTTGGATGACAGGCTAGTAAATTTTCGGCGGACAACGGTTTGACGGCAGATTTTCGTATGGTCAGTACACAAATCTGTCACACAAGTCAAAAGTGCAAACGCATGCTCGGAATCAATGCTCGCCAAACACGAAATTAGCAGAAGGGGCCCAAAGGGTGTCGCTCAAGAGCAGAACATCTTCGTAGTACGTCGCTACGTTCGTGTTTGCGGCACGACAATTGTGTGCAATTAGTATGCAAGACAAGATCCTGGCACACGCCCTTTAGACAAAAATCAGACGCTCGGTTGGCCAATAATCATACCGTGTGTCCGAGGCTTTAGGTTTACTTGGCAGTTCAGCGCTTGGGTGAAAAGCAACATCTGTTAACTGAGCCATATATATTAATTCATTTTAAAATATTACTTTTTTAACATAGAAATGAATGTTTAGAATGCATGTGGTTCAACAGACTATTTTTCTTATTGGTTAAACTTTAGAATTAGAAACCTATTTCCACATTTTAAACTGGTATACGTTCTTGTATGATGAATGCTGTCATAGTAGGCTGGGGAGCTCCCCTTGGGGGTGGATTGAGAGGGGGGACTAGCCTATTGGTCGTTCTAAAGGCTGTTATATTGCACTTTAGCCCTTTCTACATATGTAGTGATAACAGTTTGTATCATACCATGGACTTTCCCTGATTCAGGTACAAATGCGACTTTCCCGTTGGAGGTGCTATTACCTATTTCACAGTTGTTTTTTTTGCACATTCCAATTTATGTTTATTAGCAACATTAAGATTAAGTAATAACCGTTCATTTTACCGTACTGCGATACGGTCTATATTACAGTACTGTATATGCTTTCTGCTACTGCAAAAATTTATAGAATGTACTGCATATCCTGTTATACTGTTTTATCTCTTGAATAAACTATTATTCTGGGAAAAAAATAGTAGGCTGGGGAAAGTGCTTGTGCTTGATAAATCAAGGCTAACAATAATAATGATTGTTCTGTGATTTAGGTATTCTCCCCTTATGCTGCCATGAGGAGGGTGCAATATGGATACAAAGGGGTTCCATTGTCTTACACAGGGTGTGTAAGGTAAATGTGACATGGCAGTCTGATGCTGTCAGTGTTGTAATTGGCCTGTTCTCTGGCTATCACCCTTCTTGTGGATTACATTTTCTAATACATAATGCATAAGAATTTCTCATTAAACTAATAGAACAAGCTTTTCTAAACTCACTTATGTTACTTAAAAAAAATGCAGTAATTGTTTATAGAACACTGGTACTGACTGATATGTTAGGCCTGAAAATCACATAGTGATCGTACAGTAGAAATGACAGGTCCTCTTTAAGGAACCCCTAATGTCACCTATAGAACCCAGTGAATCTTCTTCTATGACTACAGCAGTGACGAGAAGTTGACGCTTCCAGCTTCATTCCGTGCAGACACAATCGGAGAACGATCAGAGCGTCTTTGTAAAAGCTGCTGTTGCCACCAATGTAAGCCTTGCGCCGTTTTGAAGTTGCATGAACGTAGAAGATAATTCCTAAAAAAAAAGAAAAACCTGGGCAAAGTTTTTAGGACATATCTCTTACATCCAGCCCTACTGTTCCTCTGTCTGCCGCCTTTCCCCCTGCCACTACTGGCAGTTACCAGCTGTCAAACTGGCATCTGCAGGTGTCAATGAGTAACTATGAGGAATCAATGGGCCAAATTCTCAAAAACTCTGCGTAACTTAAATTTCAGCAGTTAAGTTACACTGACTTAAAATTTCTACCTAAGTGCCTGATCGTCAAAGCACTTAGGTAGAAATTACACGCTGTGTAACTTAAGTGCCGCCGTCGTAAGGCGGTCCTCCTCTCCTGGGGGCGTTTAAAATTTAAATGAGGCGCGCTCCCGCGCCGGCCGTACTGCGCATGCGTGTGACGTCATTTTCCCGACGTGCAGCGCGCGAACGTAATTAATGCCGGTCGGCTTTGAGAATTTCGACGGGACACTAAAGTTGCGACGGGTGAAAAAAAAAGACGCGCCGGGAAAACAAATAATTATAAAAAAAAAATGACAGCGTCGCTCAGCATGCATTCCTGAGAGGGAGAACTCCATGCCAATTTTCAAAGAAAAAAAACGGCATGGGTTCCCCCCCCAGGAGCATACCAGGCCCTTAGGTCTGGTATGGGTTGTAAGGAGACCCCCCCACGCCGAAAAATTGACGTAGGGGGTCCCCCTACAATCCATACCAGACCCGTATCCAAAGCACGCTACCCGGCCGGCCAGGAATGGGAGTGGGGACGAGCGAGCGCCCCCCCCCCTCCTGAGCCGTGCCAGGCCGCATGCCCTCAACATGGGGGGGTTGGGTGCTCTGGGGCAGGGGGGCGCACTGCGGGCCCCCCCACCCCAGAGCACCCTGTCCCCATGTCGATGAGGACAGGACCTCTTCCCGACAACCCTTGCCATTGGTTGTCGGGGTCTGCGGGCGGAGGCTTATCGGAATCTGGGAGTCCCCTCAAATAAGGGGGCCCCCAGATACCGGCCCCCCACCCTAAGTGAATGGATATGGGGTACATCGTACCCCTATCCATTCACCTGGAGGCAAAAAGTAAAATGTAGTAAACACACAACACAAGGCTTTTTAAAATATTTTATTATTCTGCTCCGGATGCCCCCCCTGTCTTCGTTATTAGCTCAATTACCAGGGGGGGCTTCTTCTTCCGCTCTCCGGGGGTCTTCCGCTCTCCGGGGGTCTTCTCCGCTCTCCGGACTCCAGGGGGCTTCTTCCATCTTCTCCCCTCTTCCGCTGTTGACTCGGCGAACCCCGGTTCTTCTGCAGCTCTCCGGTGCCTTCTTCTTCAGCGCTGGCTGCCTGCTATGTTTGTGTGTTAGCTCGATTTCAAACAGGCAGCCAGCGCGGTCTTCTGTGGCGTCAGGGTCTTCTCTTCCTTTCTTCCGATGTTGCCTCGTCGCCTGTTGTCGCTGTAATGATGGAAGCGCGCCTTGCATCCCATTTATATAGGCATCACCGTCCCATCATGCTCCGGTAGGTACCCACGTGGTGGGTGCACTTGGGTAGGCACCCACCACGTGGGTACCTGCCGGCCGGGTAGCGTGCTTTGGATACGGGTCTGGTATGGATTGTAGGGGGACCCCCTACGTCAATTTTTCGGCGTGGGGGGGTCTCCTTACAACCCATACCAGACCTAAGGGCCTGGTATGCTCCTGGGGGGGAACCCATGCCGGTTTTGAATTTAAAAATTGCCGTGGAGTTCTCCCTCAGGAATGCATACCAAATGCCGTCGCTGGAATGGGCCTTTACAAGGTTTGGCTAACTTTCCACATTGTAAAACCAGCCCTAATTTTGCGCCGGCAAATTCGGAACTTACGCAGAAATCAAAGTGCTGAAATGCTTTGAAAATCTGCTTAAGTCCTCATTTGCATACGCAAAGCTGGATTTCAATGAGAAATGCCCCCAGTGGCAGATGCGGTACTGCATCCTAAAATCTGACCGTGTAAGTGTCTTACACATGTCAGATTTTCTGCCTAACTTTGGAAAAAGCCTTTTGAGAATCGTTTCCAAAGTTAGGCACAGGGATACGCAGGCTGAACAGCAGTTAAGTCTGCGTATCTCTTTTGAGAATTTGGCCCAATGTTTTTGCATTTAGTCCTATATAGATCAAAGGTGTTTTCTTTGCTTTGCATATGGCATCACTTAAAGCTTACAAATTAAACCATTTTGTTTTAATGGGCTCCCTCAGTTAAGCCAAATCAGTCCCAAATGACCCCTTTCTCCCCTTTTTAGCTATTATTTTTTTATTGATATATATTATTATTTTTTCAGTGTCGCATAACAAAAAAAATAAAATAAAATAACTTGGCTATGTGTTTTTTTTTTTTTTTTTTTTTTTTACCAGGGCAAATTAGAGAATAAGATGTATACTTCCTATATAAAGTAAAACTACTTTTTATAAGCAGACGTTGGTCAGAACAGAAAAAAATATATTTTTGATCATTTTTATTTTTTTTACATATTTGTGTCTTTAGATTTTATAGAAATAGATTAGTTTTTGCAAAACAAATTTGTCAAAGGAAAGCTTGATTTTCTCAAACAATTTAATGTGTATGTATTACTACTTATGTAATGATTGCCAAATAAATGTCTCAATAGTGGAAATGTAAAAGTTGTTCTGGCCCATAAGGGTTGTACTGAGACGAGAATGGAAGTGGTAAAAATTGACAAAAAATGCATACAGTAATAGTCTGTTATTTTCTGAATTAGCAGGTGTTAATTTGCTTTTATTTTTAATCTTTATTTGTTCTTGTCTTCTTCGCCCCAATTAATTTAAATTTTTTACAGGTTAGGCCAAAAAAATATAATAATAATAAAATATATATATATATATATATATATATATATATATATTATAATATATAAATAATGCCATATAAGCCGACCCGAATATAAGCCGAGGCACCTAATTTTACCACAAGTACAAGTATGAGAATGCAGCAGCTACATTAAGTAAAAAAGAGGGTCAACAATGCCCATTTGCATGCCTCACTGTGCCCATTGCAGCCTGACCTCACTGTGCCTGTTGGAGCCTGACCTCACTGTGCCGATCTGTGTACCTGAGTTTCCGTAACATGCAATTCAGACGGCGGACGTGTAGTGGTAAAAAGTCGCGCCTCTTCCTCGTCCTGTTCCGTGATAAGCGGAACACTGTTTCCCAGCAAACGCTGTGTTCAGTGTTTCCGCCTATCATGGACGTCCTCAACACAGTGTCTGCTGGGAAACTGAGTGTTCTGCCTATCACGAAACAGGACGAGAAGGAGGCGCGACTTTTTAACACTGCACGCCCGCCGTCTGAATATGCATGTCACGGACCGGGTACACAGACTTGAGTATAAGCCGAGGGGGGCATTTTCAGCCTAAAAAAAAGTCTGAAAAACTTGTTTTATACTCGAGTATATACGGTATATAACGTTTTTTTATTTTCCCCTTTTTCTAGAATTATAATAAATAAACAAACGTACATTTGTCAAATAAAAAAAAAACAATAATCTGGGAAATAGAGAGAAAATTAAACAAAAGGGGGGGGGGGGGCAAAAAATAAAACATTTAAAAGAATTACCACACAATCTCCAAAACTGCATTGTTAATATTACAGAGTAAAATAATCTATTGGCATACCACGGATAGGTGCATTTTCCTAGATTTAAATACTGACCAATTTGCCCAAGTCTGATAGAATTTGGAATATTTGTCAGATTTATAATGCTTTGTATGTTTCGTTAATGCAGTTTTGATCTATATAGCCATTCTGTTATTGCGGATATAGATGTCGAAAATACTTTTTACTGCATTAAGAAAAAATGGGATCGGAGACTTTCAATAGTTTTTGATAGACTTCAGTATGCAGTGGATTGGCAAGGTCCTCAGGTTTTATTCCAAAATGCAGCCTGTTATGTTGTTAATTGATTCCAATATATGGCTCCAGTGCATTTTGGTCACAGGATATAACCACCAAATATGGTTTAAAAAAAGTAACTTGCCCACATCCCCTCCAGCATGTTTTTGGAATATATGGCCACATTTGGTGTATATGGAATGGTACACTAAACCATGGCAATAATTTTAAAGTTGGATTCTTCAATCTTGGAGATCCATGATCAAACGTGTTAGTTGTTCCCTTGCGTTTTTTGGTCATTTGCAGTTTGATAGAGTAATTCTAATTTCTGCTAGGTGAGATAACCCAGTAAGGCCAGTAAGGATGTATAAGGGGCCGTTGGAGTGGAAAAACAATCTCTCTATGGGTTCTGTTCTTTTACAGATGATAAAGATGATGTTTTATCATTTGATATCTCCAATATAAGTGGTATATGCCCCATTTAGAAATTCTTCCAGAACTTCTTCCAGTGAGATCAACTGAATTACTTTTAATAAAATGGTATAGTCTTCGAGAAACCTCTGTGGTCCTCTTCTTAGCTTAGAAGTTCCAGGGTTCAAGTTGGGATGGAACCAAGGGGAATGTATTTTAGATTATAACATGGGAGAATTTTATATTTAGATTTACGACTATTATGCCAAACCTTGTTTTTTAACCACTTAAATCCTGGATCATTTGGCTGGCCAAAGACCAGAGCACTTTTGCGATTTGGCACTGCATCGCTTTAACTGACAATTGCGTGGTCGTGCGACATGACTCCCAAACAAAAGTTTTTTGTTTACATCAGCATTTCTCTGTTCTTCCTCTTCGTTAAATGATTGCCGGTATCCCCGCAGACATCGATTCTGCAGGACCCGCGGTCGGACTTGCGGAGCTTGCAGCGGGCGCGCGTGCCTACAATGCTACATTTTAAAGGGGACGTACAGGTACGTCCATCTGCCCATCCGTGCCATTGTGCCGACGTATATTGTCGTGCGCTGGTCCTTAACTACTTGCCGACCGCCCACTGTCGTTATACGTCCTCACTTTAGAGATGAATATCTCGGTAACGGCAGCAGCTACTGCCACAATCGAGATATTCATCTCTTCTGTGGGCGGCCGTGTTAACGATAATGGCGGTCTCCGCGGCAGATTCGCCGCGAGATCGCCGTTATCGGTGGCGGGAGAGGGGCCCCCCCCTCCCGCCGCTCTCCCGCGCCCTCCCCCGCTTACCGTAGCCGTCGGTAGCGGCGGAGGAGATCGCGACCATCCGGCAGCTGAGCGGGGACGAGACTGAAGGAAAAATCTCCTTCGCCCGTCCCCATAGCTCTGTTGGGCGGAAGTGACGTCAAAACGTCAGTCCCGCCCAGCGTCTTAAAGAAACATTTTTTTTTTTTTGTCATTTGAAAAAATGACATTTCCAATTTTTTTTTTTTTTGCATTTAAGCCCAAATATGAGATCTGAGGTCTTTTTGACCCCAGATCTCATATTTAAGAGGACCTGTCATGCTTTTTTCTATTACAAGGGATGTTTACATTCCTTGTAATAGGAATAAAAGTGATAATTATTATTTTTTTTTTTCAGTGTTAAAAATTCTAAAATAAATAAAAATAAATGCGAAAAGCAAAAAAAAATTTTTTTAAAGCGCCCCGTCCCGACAAGCTCGCGCGTAGAAGCGAACGTATACGCGAGTAGCGCCGACATATGAAAACTGTATTCAAACCACACAAGTGAGGTATCGCCGCGATCGTTAGAGCGAGAGCAATAATTTTAGCCTTAGGCCTACTCTGTAACTCAAAAAATGCAACCTGTAGAATTTTTTAAACGTCGCCTATCAAGATTTTAAAGGGTAAAAGTTTGACGCCATGCCACGAGCGGGCGCAATTTTTAAGCGTGACATGTTGGGTATCATTTTACTCGGCGTAACATTTTCTTTCACAATATATAAAAAAATTGGGCCAAATTTATTGTTGTCTTATTTTTTAATTTAAAAAAGTGAATTTTTTCCAAAAAAAGTGCGCTTGTAAGACCGCTGCGCAAATACGGTGTGACAAAAAGTATTGCAATGACTGCCATTTTATTCTCTAGGGTGTTAGAAAAAAAATATATATAATGTTTGGGGGTTTTAAGTAATTTTCTAGCAAAAAAAAAATGGTTTTGTCTCGTAAACACCGACTCTGAAAAACAGGCCCGGGGCTAAAGTGGTTAAAGGGGAGTTCCAGCCTTTTTTATGTTTATTAAAAGTCAGCAGCTACAAAAAGTGTGGCTGCTGGCTTCTAATAAACGGACACTTACCTGTTCCACTGTCCAGTGACGCGACGCCCGGAGCTTCGCTCCCTCTCTGCCAGCGCCTCCATTCTAACTGTGGGCAGGGAGGGGCCGCATTAGGCGAAATGATGAGTCGCCTAAGTGGTCCCTGGGCGGAAGGAGGAAGTGGGACAGGAAGTCCCACTCCTACTGAAGCCCCCCCCCCCCAAAAAAAATTTTTTAATGCCAAATGTGGCATGTAAGGGGGTGAGGAGCGGTTTAAGCAAAGTTCCACTTTTGGGTGGAATTCCGCTTTAAGCGGTTAAGGTGGGGATGTCGAAGCCTTAAACTGTCTGCTGTACTTCGGAGCCCACATATGTAACTTTAAGTTGCTTGCAAAAAATCCATGTTGAACATTTTAACCAGTCTTTTTTGATAGCATAAAAATGTCAATCTAAATACCACCTAAGGGGTAACATATTTTTCTAAACTGCCCAAATTGCAGGATACTAATTGTGCACTAATGAAGTATAATTGTGTCCTATATTTCTCTTTTTGTTATTGTCTTATATGACATCCTAAATGAATGTTGGTGAATGATATATGAAAAAAAAAATAGTAATTTTAAAGAAAGCTTCTAAAAGGTAAATGAAGGAAACAGAAAGCGGTAATGTAGCCTTTGCTGGTAACCTTCAATAGAATATGATCCAGAAGGTGTGATTGGTTACAATGAGCTATAGCTCCAGTTTTATTCCCTCCAGGCATTTCATTCAGTCTCATAGTTATTGAAGACTTTTTTAACCCCTTTATGACAAGGTGATTTTTTTTTCTTTTTACCCTGGACAACTACAGAGCACTATTTAGGAGTGTAGCAGTCTGTCACTCCCTTCCCACTGACGGAAAGGAGCAGAGGTAAATGGATTTTTGTTGCAAAACCGTGTTCTTGAAACTACTAAATGTCTCATCAGCTGGGAAGTTGAAGGGGTTGATTTATTAAAGGCAAATAGACCATTAACTTTGCTCTGGGAATTTTCCCCAGAGCTTAGTGAATGAGGTGAAGCTCTGCTGATTTCTATCATGCAAGCAAAAATCATTTCATTTTTCCTTGCTGAGTATTCTTTGCAAAGTGAATTTCTCCATGCTTGTTCTGGGGAAAATTCCCTTGCAAAGTGAATTCCAGTATGTTTAATTCGCAGCACCTCCACTCTGACCATGACTGCAGCAAGTGTCTCTGTGAGAATGAGCAGCATGTCCATGGTTATGCTCACTTTAAATGTCTTCAAATGGGTAGCATAGCACAGTAACGCATTAGACTGTGGGGCATAAATCTACTGGCATTAACCACTTCCACCGGATTGACATCATATGACGTCAGGGACTTGAAGTGGAAATATCTGAATAATACCTGCAGCTAAAAGCCATCATAGCGTCTGCTTCTCAGGGCTCGCCTATGCGATCGGGGAGCTGCAGAATAAATCAGCCAGTGGCGGTTTAGCATAGAGCTTGCCGGGAACCAGTTGGTTCCTGACCATCTCTATGACCCTCGGAGGCCGGACGCGACATCATGCTGATTGACTTTTTTTTTTGCTGAAAAGCCTGATATATCTATTTATTTATTTTTTGGTTTCAATGTTTTTCATTAAAAAAGGGAAAGTTTTATAAATAACATTATACAATAAATGCATAGGAAATATTCTAAAGCAATAAATTTTCAGATCAATATACATAAAGTTGAATTGGTGTGTGTGTGTGTGTGTGTGTGTATATGTGTATATGTGTGTGTGTGTGTGTGTGTATATGTATATATATATGTATATATATATATATACAGAGTTAAATAATAGGAACACAATGAGATAATCAAGATAGTTCATATTACATTGTTTTAAATGTCCTTATTTCTTCTGAGAAATCCTCACTTCCTGTTCTTCTGTCTGTAACTCCACACAGTAATGCAAGTCTTTCTCCCTGGTTTGGAGTGTCGTGTTCGCCCCCTCCCTTGGACTACAGGAGAGTCAGGACGATTTTTACGTTGCAGATAGAGAAAGAAGCTGTGTGTTAGTGGGCGTCCTGACTCTCCTGTAGTCCAAGGGAGGGGGTGAACACGACACTCCACACCAGGGAGAAAGCCTTGCATTACTGTGTGGAGTTACAGACAGAAGAACAGGAAGTGAGGATTTCTCAGAAGAAATAAGGACATTTAAAAGCAAAATCGAAGGATGAGGTAAGTGAAGGAGGACTACACTAAGGTAAAGGAAGCTATTTAGGAAAAACAAATTTGTACCTTTACAACCCCCTTTTAAAGGTTTTATAGCGTTTTAGCAATATTGTTGTGATGGCTTTCATACTAAGTGCCTTGGCCTTGCAATTTTAAATTTTTCTCACTGCATGTTAAATGCCTTACTGTTGACAAAGGGCTGTAGTGATTTGCTATATTTATTCCAATTCAAAAATACATCTTCTTAGTGTTTTTTCTTTTAAGTTTCTTAAATTGTCCTTTTTATAAAATATTGTTTATGATTTTGGCACAGGTGTACATGTTGGTTGTATAGTTCTGAGATTACTCATTTGAGTGCAGTCTTAAAAAAAGAAGCATATTTCCTATATCTACCTTTACACCCAAAACCCCAGTAAAAGAGGAAATAAGTATGAAAACACGTGAATCATAGCAATTTTAAGACTGTTCTACTTTTCTTTCCTATTTATAGCTTTCCCTCTCTTTGTATATAATTTTAGCCCTAACCTACCGCATATTTTCTATGCAGTATCACACTTGTTCCTGTCTTAGGCTGCCCTGTTTTGCCCAAATTAAAATAACCAGTTATGTGAAAAATTAAGTACACCATGAAAATCTTGCTTTTTCAACATAATTGAACCTGCAAACATTAGGGCCGGGATTCAGAAAGAACTTACGCAGACGTATCTACTGATACGCCGCGTAAGTCCACGGATGCGCCGTCGTATCTATGGGCCGTACCCACAAAACTAGATATGCCAGAAAATAGCCTTCTTCCGACCGACGTAACTTTCCTACGCCGGCGTATCGTGGGCGCATATTTACGCTGGATGCATCTGGCGCTCCCATTGATTTCCTATTCAAATATGGGAGATACGGCGATTCAGAAACGTACGTGCGCCCGGCGCAGGCTACGCGTGGTGCGCGCAAGTTGTACGTCCGACCTAAAGTTACCCCTCATAAAGCAGGGGTAACTCAGCAACAGACGTGCACAGGTCAGCTGGAGAGCAGCTACAGCAGCACCGTTAGGGACGAGCTGAGCAACCACACTTGCAGGACAACACATCTGTATGCCAACATGCCAGGGGCAGCGGTGGTCATAGCACTACTGCATCTACAGGCACAGAGGAGGGCACGGGAGCGGATCTACCGAACGCGCATGAACGTCTTTGGCATGGGGGATTCGGAGGTGTATCGCGTCTTCAGATTCAGCCCTGCTGCCATCCTGGAAATAGCCACAGCCCTGCATGATGACATCACCAGCCAGACAACGCGTACATGCAGTGCAGCCACTGGCCAAGGTACTGGCAACACCCCATTTCCTTGCAAGTGGATCTTTTCAACGTACAAGTGGAGTCGTGGCTGGGATGTCACAATCCCCCATGAGCAGATGTGTGCACCAGGTTGTCCCCGCAATCCTCACACGCATGTCCCACCACATCATCAAACCCACCCATGAGCATCTGCGGCAGAAGGCAATGCAGGATTTCTTCAGAATTGCAGGATTCCCACGCATCGTGGGGGCCATTGATTGCACACATGTGGCACTACGGCCCCCCCATGCCACAGAGCACATGTACCGCAATCGTAAGCATTGGAATTCCATCAACGTACAGGTGATAGCCGGTGCCCAATGCCTCATATGGCACGTCCGTGCCAAACACCCAGGGGCCAGCCACGACAGCTACATATACCGTCAAAGCAACATCCCAACAGAATGCGAACAGAATGTGTACAGGGACAGCTGGCTGGTTGGTGCGTGACATGGGAGTCAGGCATGACTGTCCGCCCCCAGGATGTAGACATCACGAGGGGCACATGCACGACTAACATCCTCCTGTCTTTTCCCTTCCATGTGACTCTGCATATGCACTTGGGCCCCATCTCATGACTCCATACCGGAATCCCCAAACCAGAGGCGAGAGAAAATACAATGCTGCACACATACGCACCCGTGCAGTGGTGGAGCGCACATTTGGCATCCTGAAGTCCCGTTTCCGATGCCTGAATAAGTCCGGGGGGACCCTGTTGTATTCCCCAAACTTTGTGTGCCAGATCATCGGTGCATGTTGCGTGCTGCACAACTATGCCATGAGAATGGGCCTGTCGATTGACATATGTGATGACCTGACCCCCCAACCACACAGTCCCCCCCCCTGAACGAGGCTTCCCCCGTCTGCTGAGGGAACAGCAGTCAGGAGTTGCCTCGTGGAACGCATCTTTACACGTTAAACACACACAAATTCATCATGGCACAAGGAGAATGCACGCATGCACACCACTGTGGTCCCTAGCTCACACACACCACATCCACCTCAAATTGGATTAGCCCATTAGCACCATGCAGGACTTGGGAGCAGCAACGCCACGCCAAGGCCCCAATGGTGTCACTGTCCATTCATACCACATTCACACGGTCGTGGGGATAACCTCTCCCCAATGACCCAGGGTGACACCCCTTTGCTGGCAGGAGTGTCACCCCCACATTCACACACCAGCCTGAGCATAAAAAAACATAAATAAACTCCTAACCTGATCATAAAAAAAACATAAATAAACTCATAACCTGAGCATAAAAGAAAAAAAAAAAGGCACTCATTTGCCCTGTCGCGGGCTACGCCTGGTGCCAAGGCTCCTGGTCTTCAGTTGCCTGGGGGGAGCCTCAGGTAAGGGGGTGGGGCATCTGGAGGAGCATCATCCCCTGGTCTCTCCCTGGCTGGCTGCCTGCCCTCCAATGCCAGGGCAATGTGGTTGAGGACGGCATTGGTCTCCGCCTGCATCCGCAGCTGGCGGGTGGTGGTGTGGCGCTGGTGGCGCCTTGTCTGCCTGTACGGCCGCTGCCAGGCTCCTCCCCTCCACCTGGATGGCAGCTGTATTTGCCTGGACAGCCACTGCAAGGCTCCTAACCTCTGTCACAAGGCCTGATGTCGTGACCTGCAGCTCCCCAAGGCAGGTCACTATGCCAGTGCAGTTGGCACTCACATCATGCAGGCTGTCAGTGATGGAGGTAGTCTGATCAGCCTGCTGTGTGAGGGCCTGCTGGACAGCCAAGGTGCAGGCAGCCTGGGTCTGGGCCGAGAAGGCCAGGCTCTCTGCCACACGGTGCAGGTCACCCACTAAAGCACCCATATGGCGTGTCTGCCGGGCCTGGTCCCTCGCCAGATTCTCCTCCAAGGCATCAGGATCACCCCTGGTCTTGCGGGTAGCCTTCCTGGGGGCAGGAGAGGCTTGGGGCGGCTGTATGGGGAGGCCCTTGAGGAGCTACCCCTGATAGGGAGGAGGCCCTTGAGGAGCTACCCCTGATGGGGGAGGAGGCCCTTGAGGGGATATCCCTGATGGGGGAGGAGGCCCTTGAGGGGATATCCCTGATGGGGGAGGAGGCCCTTGAGGGGATATCCCTGATGGGGGAGGAGGCCCTTGAGGGGATATCCCTGATGGGGGAGGAGGCCCTTGAGGGGATATCCCTGATGGGGGAGGAGGCCCTTGAGGGGATATCCCTGACGGGGGAGGAGGTTTGGGAGGGTCCAGGGATGGGGATCTCCTCCACGAGGTATTCACCTTTCTCTAGAGTACCGTGCTCCTCCTCCACTTCCTCTAGAGGAGAGGTGTGGGCACACTCCTCCTGGGATGGCGTGGGTCGCCCAGCAGCCGCCGACGGCCCAGCTCCCTCCGGCACATCTGTGAATGACACAAAGCATTCACATGTTGGTGGACCCAAACACACTTGTCACATGTTCCCTTCCACCCCCTCACATGCTACACACCGGATAGGAGATAAAACACACTTACCTGTCCTCAAGGCCTGATCAACAGAGTCATAGCCCTCCAGGCCCTCTACCTGCTCCCTCTCCAGGCACCTGGCAATGACCTCCTCATCAGGAGTGAGGATGATCTTAGTGGCTGGTCCACCTCCTGTGCCCCTGGCGTGCCTCCTCATCGTGGCTACCTTCTCTCGGACCAAACAACGCTGGTCATTTTTTTTTTTTTTATATGTCCCTCGAGGTCCTAGACCTCCTGGCCAAGTGCATTGACCTGCGTTGTGATGTCCTGCAGGATCTCCTCCTTCTGGACCTTGCTGGTCGTGCCACTCTGTGCCCCATGGAGGCACGCGTCGTACTTGGAGATGGCATTAATGATGATAGCCTTCTCCTCAGGGCTAAAAATTTTCTTCCTCCTCTCCTTCCCAGTCACTGGTGCAGACATGGCTCAAAATACAAAAGTACTAACACCAAAAACTGCTGGTGTACTTTTGCGCTCGACGGGCGCATGTCTGGCCTTATTTATGCACTGGGCGTAGGCGGTGGGCCGGCGTATCTTAGGGGTTATGCCGGGCGTAGTTGTGAGTGCGCAGATGGGTGCGGACAATATGTCAACGTCACAGCGCATGCGCCGTTTAAGATACGCCCAACGTAAGCCACTGCGACATGCTCGGACCATCATTTGCATGGGGTGACGACCACTTACACTTACGCTGGCCTACGCCTTCGAAAATACGTTACGCTGGCGCATCTTGGTGAGTAATGGCTTTCTGAATACACTGCATGCCTCTCCGCGCTGCTCTGGCGTAGTGTAAAAAAGATACGCTACGCCCGCGTAAATATGCGCCAATGTATCTGAATCCCGGCCCAGATCTTTATGTAAGCCCTGCCTACAGAGAAAGGTGATATATATTCTGGAAAGGAAAACACAAGAGAAACTTGAGCTTTTTCAGTTTATTATTCAACAGAAAATCAGTAGATGTAATGATGTACCGTGGAAAAAGTAAGTACACCTTTGGCATCAGAAGCTGGTATTGCCACCTTTTAGCAGAAATTAATTTTGTAGGCACTTTGTATAACTGCCTACTAGTCTCCAGCATCTTCCCTTCTTTATGCAACATTATTTTAGTTTGTGGGTTTCTTTGTACAAACAGTTTTTTTTCCAGTGGGAATCAACTTGTAGCTTTCACTAGGGCAGTCTATAATCCTTTCTCTTCCTTTTTTTTGGTATTCCTTGGTGGATTTGTTAGTGTGCATCAGATCATGAGTCTGTTGAAAGACCCATTTCAGTATGTGCTCCTCTCTCCACTACAATAACAAAGAGCACAGATATAGATAGATATTCAGATTGTGTTGAAAATTAATAATTTTTATTTTAAGGGGTCTCAATCTAAACAACACTACTATATACATTGTTGGAAGGCAACATGGTTTAATATCCTAGTTCTGGAATTTCGCTTCCTGGTTCATACAGGCAGATGGCCCCAAGTTGGAATGTAGCCAGTTTACATGAAAGCTTTGTAGCATATCAGAATCTGCATCTGGAAGTTGGTAACAAGGGCTTGGCTCAAGCCCACTCGGTGTGATGTGTGATTACACGCTTCAAAGAGAATAATGGCTAGCTAAGATGGCCCTGGGCTCATAGAGATGATACATGGACAATGCTGCCCCTAGAGGCCAATATAATATATTTCAAGAACTACCTCTTGGCAATATCTATTGGACAGGAGGCAAGTGGGGGTAGTTTAGGAGTGGGTGTGAATGTTTGAGTTAAAAGGGCACACAAAAGAGAAATACTCCCTTTTTCCTTTCCCATTTTTCCCTTGCTCTGGATCCTGGCTTGAGGCTCAACCTGACTTGAGGCTCCATGAGGCTCAGGCCCTCTTTTGCCATCCATAGTCCAGCCGATGAGACTAGGTCTAGAGGATTGTGATAAGTTTTTTTGATATTCTGCTGTTTAGTGTTTTGATGTTGGTATTCCTATTTTCTTGGGAAATAAATGCAAGTTATTGTTTTACTTAAGTAGTGTGTTTACTTTCATAGATAACCTTATATCAATTTTGAGCTAGTTAGCTTGTTTACATTAGCATCTCCCCGTTCTTCCTCTCCGAGAGATGATCGCGGGTATCCCCGTGAACATAGAGTCCGCCGGACCCGCAATCACACTCACGGCGCTCACAACGGGCGCCCATGCACCCACAATGCCGCTGCTTAAAGGCGATGTACAGGTACATTAATCTGCCTGCACGTGCCATTCTGCCACTGTATATCGGCGTTAACCTACTATCATGTATTTGGCATGCCAGGAGTAAACCCACACAAGCACAAGGGGAACATGCAAACTCCATGCAGATGGTGTCCTGGCCAGGATTTAAACTTCAGTCCTAACCATTAAGCCACTGTGCTGCCCTAGATGGCTAGTTTTTGTGAACATCTTTATGGTGATGAAAGCTCTTTTGTATGCAAGATCTTTCAGTACTCTGACAAGTGCTGTCTAATGTCGGTGGTCCCTGTTAACTTGAGTTGAGCACTGTTATATAAAAGTACCTGCCGAGGTTTGGTAATGTGGTCCTTTTGATAATCAATGTCTGTATGTTTTATTATACTTTGGACAGTATGTTTTTACAGCTGACTAATAATGTCTTTCCAGGAAAACGCTGTCAGTGGCAGAGAACATGTATGTAGAGCTGGCTACATACCTTGGTGTGTATGACTTATGTGGAAGAAGAAAGATCCATTGATGGTTCTATCTCTTGTTTTTGCCTATGGTCCCTTTTGATGTGTTGAGAGACATTTCAGTCTTTGTAATATTTACCGTGTACCCAGGGCCGGTGCAAGGATTTTTGCCAACTAAGGCAAAGGTGCATTTTGCCGCCTTCCCCAGCCCCCCCCCCCCCCCCCGGACACACGCATACATTATATCTGTGCTCCATTAAGCTTTAATGGTTATGATGCTTAAAGTGATAGTTTTAACTTATTTATCTTTTACAGAGAAAGATAGCGTAGATGGCGTTATTCTGCATTGCACTGTATAATGTACTATTGCTGGGATTTGTTGTTCCTCTGTAACTGCTGGTATTCTGCATTGAGTTGTATATAATGTACTATTGCTGGGATTTGTAGTCCTCTATAGCTGGTGGTATTCTCCATTGCGCTGTATAATGATTATACTGCGCAATGCAGATTACCACTGACCAGTTATAGAGGAACTACAAATCCCAGCAATAATACATTATACAGCGCAATGGAAAACACCAGAAGCTATAGAGGAACAACAAATCCCAGCAATAATACATTATATAAAATACAATGGAGAATACCAGCAGCTATAGAGGAACAACAAATCCCAGCAATACATTATATAAAATGCAATGCAGAATACCAGCAGTTACAGAGGACTACAAATCCCAGCAATAATGCATTATATAAAATACAATGCAGAATACCAGCAGATACAGAGGACTAAAAATCCCAGCAATAATACATTATATAAAACGCAATGCAGAATATCAGCAGTTACAGAGGACTACAAATCACAGCAATAATACATTTATACAGGCTGCTTAATATATTATTGCAGGGATTTGGTGTTTTTGTTTAAAACAGGTCCCCCTTACCTGTTTCTGAAGCCTTGTAAGTCACGGCAGCGGCTCTGCGGGCGTGTGTCCGGCCTGTGTGGTGAGAGCGGCGTGGTCTGGACTCCTCCTTCGCCCGCAGCGGCAGCCCACACACACTGCTGCTCCCCAGGACAAACCACCCCCCCTTCCATTAGTACAGACCCCCCCCTCCGGACAAACAACCCCCTCCATTTGTACAGACCCCCCCACAAGGCAGCCCCCATTAGTACAGACCCCCCCCCTCACAAGCCATCCCCCACAATTTGTACAGACCCCCCACACACAAACCACCCTTTATTAGTACAGTCACCTCCCTCTATTAGTACAGAGGCCACCACAACCCCCCCCCCCCCCAGGACAAACCCCACCCGGGCGGCAGCTGGAGAGGAGAGGACAGTGTGCAGCTGCACCGCCCGGGTGTAGAACATGATGATCGTGGAGAGCTCAGAGCGCGGCCTCAGACAAGGAGAGGAGGGAGCGGAGCACTCTGGCGCTTGAGTGCCACCACCTCTGTGGCGCCTGGGTGAACTGCACCCCGCACGGCGCACTCATAGTGGAAAAGGCCGGCTTCAGCTTGTTCTCGTTCTGGAGGTGGAGGTCTCGTTCGGGCAGCCGGCCGCAACCAATTTTCCGCCCTGGCTGGCGCTAGCGCCGTAAGGCAAGCGCCAATGTTGCCTTGCGCTAGCGCCGGCCCTGCCTGTACCCTAGTGTATGATGACACACGCATTCCAAATTCATGTGTTGTTGAAAACCTGGAGACATATTCATTGTGAAGTATAGCATAGTACCCAATGTTAGCTATTTTAATGTTTACAAAAAATCTCTCTGCATTTAAGACTTTGTTTTTGATTTTGGGTTATGTGACTTTGATTTTTTTTTTTTTCAATGACCTGATTGTTACCAATCTGTAGCATTGTATGTATGCTGTTTTGAATACAGGGGGTGAAGTGGGATCCTGTTGCCATGACAACAGGATGCAGTACGAGTTCTGTGACACTGTTGCTGTGGAGACATGACAATGATTCTCCGATTTAGCATCTTCCCTACCTCTCAGGGAGAGCTGCATCTCATTAAGGAGGCAGTATTGTTGTCCTCATTCAACCTTTTGGCAGATAACGAGTTAAAGGACCAGGAATAGCAAAACACAGTATATAGTGCAATTTCAAGCCTGTGTTGTAGCAATGCTGGTTCAAAATCTATACCGTGTGGATGTGAAGGCTCCGTAACCACCATCGAATTCCCCATGCCACCCTTGTCTCAGTGTTTATCATTGTGTTGCAGTGTGATTCTGGTTAGACATCAATTCCCCAGTTCCTTTTTTTTTTTTTTTCACAATGCCCTGCTGGAATGCTATACGGAAAGACAAAAATACTGGTTTACGATCCTAAGTGTAATGTAAAATATTTTCTGTGCAAAGTCGAACTATGTTCTCTTCTCGTCTGGTTTCTTGATTTTCTTTGTCCATCCTCTCCTTGTCAGCACATTTAAAAAAAAAGAAGTCTTTCCTCGCTGTCTAAACCCAGACGGACGCTGTCCATGATATCCCTGACCTCAGGGTAGTGCATTCCCTGCCTGGACCAGTGTTGGAGTGGTTCCAGCTTCTGCATCGTAAGCTGTAACACAAAAGAAAGCGTTTTACTGTTTGTAAACACTCAGATCATGCTACTTTTATCCAGTCCCTCAAGGGATCAGACTGGCTTTACCGTAGCACCTTTCCAGATTACGTATATGGACAGAAAATGCACGCTGTACCCTTTTTACCAGATTTGTGCTGGCTCAGTTCAGATTTTTGAATTCTGAAATGCTTGCATTTTCTGTGTGTTTTTGCAGTGAATCTGCTTTGGCATGTAAGATCCTGAGCATACATAAATGCCCTTGTATCACATGCAGAGGGGTTTGTGATTATAGTAGGACAAAGCCAGATATAGGTCATCAGCTTTTCTGCTAAACGGTGCATCCAAATGTGAGAAGCAGGTACAGGTAAGCAGCTAATGCTATACTAATAGCTTTTTTTTTTTATTATTACTGCATATACAGTTGGGTTCATATATATATTTGGACACAGGCACAATTGTTATACTTTTGGCTCTGTATGCCACCAGAATAAAATTAAAACAAAATAATCCATATGAATTTGAAGTGCAGACGTTCAGGTTTAATTTAAGGAGGTTAAACATAAATATCAAGTACAAATTTTAGGAACTGCAGCCATTTTTATACAGAGACCCACATTGTCAGGGACTCAAATGTAATGGGACAAATTAATATAATCATAAATAAATGTTAATTTTTTATATTTTGTTGAGAATCCTTTACTGGCAATGACTGCCTGAAGTTTGGAACCCATGGACAATACGAACGACTGGGTTTCTTCCTTTCTGATGCTTTGCCAGGCTCTTACTGCAGCTGTCTTCAGTTGTTCTTTGTTTGTGGGTCTTTCTGCCTTTAGTTTTGCCTTCAGCAAGTGAAATGCATGCTCAATTGGGTTGAGATCAGGTGATTGACTCGGCCATTGCAGAATATTCCACTTTTTTTCCTTCAAAAGCTCCTGGGTTGCTTTTGCAGTGTGTTTTGGATCATTGTCCATCTGTACTGTCAAGCGCTGTCCAATCAACTTTGCTGCATTTGGCTGAATCTGGGCAGACAGTATATCTCTAAACAATGCAGAATTCATTCGGCTGCTTATGTCTTCTGTCACATCATCAATAAACACCAATGACCCGGTGCCACTTGAAGCCATGCATACCCATGACATCACACTGCCTCCTCCATGTTTTACAGATGACGTTGTGTGCTTTGGATCATGAGCTGTTCCAAGCCTTCTCCACACTTTGTTCTTCTCGTTATTCTGGTACAGATTAATCTTAGTTTCATCTGTCCAAAGATTGCTTTTCCAGAACTGGTCTGGCTTTTTTGATGTTTCTTGGCAAAGTCTAATCTGGCTTTTCTTTTCTTCAGGCTTATAAATGGTTTTCATCTTGTAATGAACCATCTGTATTTACTCTTGTGAGGTTTTCTCTTGATTGTAGAGTTTGACAATGATACACCCACCTCCTGGAGAGTGTCCTTCATTTGTCTGGATGTTGTGAATGTGTTTTTCTTTACCATAGAGAGGATCCAGCGATCATCCACTATTGTTGTCTTCCGTGGACGTCCAAGCCTTTTTATGTTGCTGAGCTCACCAGTTCTTCTTTCCTCAGAATGTACAAAACTGTTGATTTGACCACTCCTAATGTTGCTGCTATCTCTGTGATGGATTTATTTAATTATTTTTTGAAGCCTTACAATGACCTGTTTCACATGAATGGACAGCTCATTTGAACGCATGATGTAGGTTCACGGCAATAAATTCCAAATGCAAATACCACACTTTAAAACAACTCCAGACCTTTTACCTGCTAAATTGATGAACAAGTAACGAAGGAGTAGCCCACACCTGGTCATGAAAAAGCTTTTAATTCAATTGTCCGATTTACTTTTGGTCCCTTGAAAAAGGGGCGATGGCTATTCTTAAGCTGTAATTCCTAAACCCTTCCTCTGATTTGGATGTTCATACCTTCAAATTAAAACTGAGAGTGTGCACTTATAGCCAATATACATTTATATATGTTTTAGAAAATACCTGGAAAAAATCAAAAATTGTGCCTGTGTCCAAATATATATGAACCTAACTGTAGTGTTTTGACACCATAAAACCATATCACTATATATGTGCTATCTGTTTGACATCTACAATGATAATTCATTGGTAGGTTAGGGAAAATGATCTAGGGTGAATTTGTTTGTGTGTATGTTTTCATATTGCCTTGGTTATAGTTACAATTACTATCTTCAATATTCCTTTTTTTTTTTAAATAAGCCATTCTAAGATATACTGTAGGCCACATTCTCCTAAAATATTAGTCGCCTGACTGGCTGTCATTTAAAGGGGTTGTAAACCCTCATGTTTTTTCACCTAAGCATTAAGGTGAGAAAACATCTGACTATTACCGGCCCCCCAGCCTCCCGTTTTACTTACCTGAGTTCTGTGTCGAACGTGCTGGATCTTTGCCCGGGGTTCTCGGCTCTTCATTGGATAGGATTGATAGCAGCGCAGCCATTGGCTCCCGCTGCTGTCAATCAAATCCAATGATTCGGGCACAGGAGGCAAGGTAACCCCCCTTGGGAGAGCGTTTCCCAGAGGGGGTTATCTGATGCAGGGAGGAGCCAAGAGAGCCTCCGGAGGACCCCAGAAACCGGCGTTCCCCCTCCACACTGCAAAACGAGCAGCACAGTGGAGGTAAGTATGACATTTTTCTTTATCGTACATCACGGGACACAGAGCAGCATAGCCATTACATATGGGTTATATAGTGTACCTTCAGGTGATGGACACTGGCACTCTCCGACAGGAAGTTCCCTCCCTTTATAACCCCCACCCATAGTGGGAGTACCTCAGTTTTTTCGCCAGTGTCTTAGGTGTTGGTGCACGTTGAAGGTTGTGCCTGCAGTTTGTCCTTGGGACCAGGGCCAGCCGACCGGATCCGTCCAAGGTGCTTCATAGCCAAAGTGGACGGTACCCGGGCCCCAATTCGTGGATGGGGTTTTGCCTATAATGCCTCTCCTTGGAGGGCTGGACTCTGGGTTCCAGGACTGGGTTTTTTAACCTATGAATACCTGCTGCCAGTAGTGCTGTATAGGTCCAGGTGTGTGGTGTTCCTGACTTGGACCCCGGTCCCTGAAGGTCTATGACCATACCCACGGTGAAGGGGGAAGATTGGGCCTCTTGCATGAGCAATACCCTGCGGCGTGGAAAGGTAAGCGGGGGGCCTACGGAACTTGGTTTGTCAGTGGGCTCCCCACAGGGGACTCTGGGGAAAAGCCTTTTTTATGCCTCTGTGCATGGGCTAAAAGAGAAACCACAAAGTCTGCATGACTGGATGGCTCAAACACCCAGGTATACTGTTCCTCTGGCTGGGCTAATAGACTGCTGCTGCTGCTACAAGGTGTTTTGCTCCATGAAATGTAAAAGGGAGCATGTCAGGTTTAAATTACTTACTTCCTGATGTCTGTGTATCTCCAGCAGCTCCCGGGCTCCTCTCCCCACATGGATTCTGCTTCCTGCTTCCTGAAAGCCGGCGTCGGGAGCGCGCGCGCGCGCGCGTGCGCGCGCACTGTTATAGGCGCCGACGCTGCGTGGAGGGGCGGGGGACGCCCAGGGAGTTCCCTCCCCTCTGTACATCAGAGGGAAAAACTCTATTTAGCCTGTCAGTTTGCTGAAGGCTGTGAAGGGACACGGAGCAGCGATGCTGAGCTGAGCAGGATAGGTTTGCCTATGTTATGCTGACACAGTGACACCTAGTGGCCGTTTTTTTGTACACACCTTGCTAAAGAGCTGTTTAAGCTCATATTTTCTCTAAAAAGCCGGTGTACTAAGTAGCAGTCAGAGTACTTAGTATTTGGTACTCTCTTAGCCCAGCATTAAGGGAAGCAATATTAGGATATGATTAAGCCCTTGGGGCTCAATATTGCTATCTCTTGTTAGGTTTTGGGAAGTTTAGTTTCTGTCTAACATTACCCTAACCTAAATTTTTTTTTCCTCATTTATTTAAATGTGTGTTTTTCTCCAGCTATTACAGTTAGTTGTATATTAGCGGAGTATCTCAGATTTGTTATTATGGCTCCTAAGGGTGCAGGGAACGCTAAAAATGCTAAAGGTGTTAAGAAGCCGAAGGGTTCCCCATCGGGCTCGGAGGATATTTCCCAGAATCCACCTGCCCCTACCTCCCCGGAGGATCCGGAGGTTGCTGCCCTGGGTGAGCCATCGGGGTTGCTAGGTGCTATGGCGGGCCCTATTCAACCAACTCCTTCCTATGTCACGGAAGAGATGTTAGCCTCCACCTTGGGTGGATTTGAAAAGAGGATGGCCGCTCTTATTACGGCCTCTTTATCCGGGAAGAAGCGGGCTAGGTCCCCGTCTCCCAGGTTTGAATCTCCTGAGGAAGATGTCCTTTACACTGAGGAATTGGAAGATACAGGAGACCAGGCTGAGGATCATCTGGACCATTTGGGTTCTGAAGATTCTACTATAGAAGAACCTTTTTCAGCTTCTCACGCAGAAAAATTGTGGGTTCAGTCCTTAACGGATATGGTGCGGTCAGCTTTTAAAATGCCTTTGCCTCAGCCTCTGGCCTCCGCTGTGTCCTCATTGGGCTCCCTAAAAGCGCCCCAAGCCAACCTGGTGTTCCCGGTCCATCCTTTGTTAAAGGACCTGATATTTCAGGACTGGGTTATACCAGACAGGATTTTTCTGCCTCCTAAAAGGTTCGCAGTTATGTACCCTTTAGAGGAGGAGTTTTCAAAAAAATGGGCTGTCCCCACGGTTGACGCAGCCATATCATGTGTCAATAAAGCTTTAACATGTCCAGTGGACAATATTCACATGTTCAAAGATCCTGTGGATAAAAGGCTTGAGACCTTACTAAAGGCATCCTTTTCCACAGCGGGGGCAGTGGTCCAGCCAGCTGTAGCTGCCATTGGCGTCTGCCAGGCTTTAAAAGACCAGGCCAAGCAGGCCCTAAAGGACCTCCCGGCTCAACAGGCTCAGGACTTAGCCGATCTACCTAGAGCCTTATGTTTCGCGGTAGACGCTATCAAGGATTCAATCCAACAGGCGTCTCGCCTATCCCTGTATTTGGTCCACATGAGAAGATTACTTTGGTTAAAGAACTGGTCTGCAGAAACCCCCTGCAAAAAACTCCTTACAGGATTCTCCTTTCAAGGAGAGAGATTGTTTGGAGAAGATCTTGACAAATATATTCAAAAGATCTCTAGTGGTAAGAGCACCCTTTTACCGGTTAAGAAAAGGTTCCGAGGTCCCTCTTTTAAGCGCCCAACCTCTCCAGTTCCAGGGCCCTCATTCTCTAGGCAGTATCGACGGCCTCCTGGACGCGCAGCTGCAAACAGGCCCCAGGGGCAAGCTGCAGGGAACAAGAGACCGTGGAACCGTAAGCCGGTTAAGGCTGCCCCTAAGGCAGCCTTGTGAAGGGGCGCCCCCACTCTCTCGAGTGGGGGGAAGACTCCGGTTGTTCTCGGAGTTGTGGGGGGCCCAAGTCACCGACCAATGGGTTCTGTCCTCAGTAACTCAGGGGTACAAGCTGGAGTTTCGGGAGTTCCCCCCTCCTCACTTTCAAATGTCAAGACTTCCAGGCGACCCTCAGAGACAGGCATCGCTTCTGTCCGCCCTAGAGCGACTCCTATCTCAAGGAGTGATTATGGAAGTACCAGCAGGGGAGCAAGGACAAGGGTTTTACTCAAACCTCTTCGTTGTCCCGAAGCCAAACGGCGACGTCAGGCCTATTCTGGACCTAAAGTTATTAAACCGCTTTTTAAGAGTCCGGTCTTTTCGAATGGAGTCCATTCGTTCGGTGGTGGCCGCCCTCCAAGGAAAGGAGTTCTTGGCCTCCATCGATATAAAGGACGCATACCTGCACGTTCCGATTTTCCCAGGCCATTACAGGTATCTGCGTTTTGCCCTAAACTATCGGCATTATCAGTTCGTGGCTCTTCCGTTCGGACTAGCCACGGCCCCTCGGGTTTTTACGAAGATCCTGGCCCCCGTATTAGCCATCCTAAGGGAACAGGGCATTCTGATCATGGCCTACCTAGACGATCTTCTGGTAGTCGACCACTCAGCGGCCGGTCTAAATCGGGCAGTGTTGCTAGCAGTAAACTGCCTAGAGTCCCTGGGTTGGGTTCTAAACCGGGACAAATCGGCTTTACAGCCCACAAGAAGGTTGGAGTATCTAGGTCTGATTTTAGATACAAGACAACAACGGATCTTCCTGCCCCAGTCCAGAGTGGACTCGATAAGGGAGTTAATCCACATAGTCCTAAGCAGCACAAGGCCATCTATACGCCTCTGCATGCGCCTGTTGGGAAAGCTAGTGGCCACCTTCGAGGCAGTGCCCTATGCCCAGATCCATTCTCGGAGACTACAGAGAGCAATTCTCGCGGCCTGGGACAAAAGACTCCAGGCCTTGGATCTTCCCATTTCCCTTCCCTATGCGGTAAGGCAGAGCCTGTGTTGGTGGCTAGTCACAAAAAATCTTCTGAAAGGAAGATCGTTCAATCCCCCCTCATGGAGGATAGTAACCACGGACGCCAGCCTATCAGGTTGGGGTGCAGTCCTAGACGATTTAACCCTACAGGGGAAATGGTCAAGGGCAGAATCAGCCCTACCCATAAATGTCTTAGAGATCCGAGCAGCTCGGTTGGCTCTTTTGGGCTGGACGGAGGTTCTGCAGGGCTCCCCAGTAAGGGTACAATCCGACAATGCCACTGCCGTAGCTTATATAAACCACCAGGGTGGCACCAGGAGTCAGGCAGCCCAAAGGGAGGTAGATCGGATCTTTTCATGGGCAGAAGCCCATGTCCCCTGCATCTCAGCTATCTTTATCCCCGGGGTGGACAATTGGCAAGCGGACTTCCTCAGCCGCCAACAGATGTCCCCAGGGGAGTGGTCCCTCCATCCCGAAGTGTTCCAGGTCATTTGCCGGAAGTGGGGTACTCCGGAGGTGGACATTATGGCGTCCAGATTCAATGCCAAAGTAGCAAACTTTGTCTCTCGAACGAGGGATCCATTGGCCTGCGGGACAGATGCCTTGGTGTGTCCTTGGCATCAGTTTGCGCTAATCTATGCCTTCCCTCCAATACTGATGCTGCCCCGTCTTCTTCACAGAATTCAAAGGGAACGCAAGCCAGCGATTCTAGTGGCCCCAGCGTGGCCCCGAAGACCTTGGTACTCCTTGATAAAAAGGATGACCGTAGAGGAGCCTTGGGTCCTCCCTCTACGTCCGGACCTCCTCTCACAAGGGCCATTCTACCACCCTGCCTTACAGGCCCTAAATTTAACGGCCTGGCGGCTGAGTCCCTGATTCTCAGAAACAGAGGCCTTTCAGGGCAGGTCGTTTCTACCCTTATAAACGCAAGAAAACCAGTTTCCAGGTTAATATACTATAGGGTGTGGAAGGCCTATATTACCTGGTGTGAAACCAGGAAATGGGATCCCCGCAAATATACTATTGGGAGAATCCTGGAGTTTTTACAGTTGGGAGTGGAAAAAGGTTTGGCGGTCGGCACAATCAAGGGGCAGGTGTCTGCCTTGTCGGTCTTCTTCCAGAGATCGTTGGCTGCCCATTCCTTAATGAAATCCTTTTTACAAGGTGTTATTCGGGTGAATCCCCCGATTAAAGCTCCCCTGTATCCTTGGGATCTAAATTTGGTTCTATCGGCCTTGCAAAGGCAGCCCTTTGAGCCCTTGTCCGTGATTCCTTTGGTCCTTTTGACTAGGAAACTAGTGTTTCTGGTGGCCATGGCATCCGCCAGAAGGGTGTCGGAGTTGGCAGCCTTGTCATGTAAGGCACCTTATTTATTATTGCATAAGGACAGGGTCGTTTTGCGGCCGCTTCCGTCCTTCCTGCCTAAGGTGGTATCAAATTTTCACCTTAATCAAGATGTGATTCTTCCATCATTTTTTCCAAAGCCTTCTTCTAAGGAAGAGAGGTTACTACATTCCTTGGATGTAGTTAGAGCTGTAAAGATTTACTTGGAAGCTACAGCCCAGATTCGTAAGACGGACGTCTTATTCATTCTGCCGGAAGGGCCCAAGAAGGGCCAGGCAGCGTCTAAGGCCACTATGGCTAAGTGGATTAGACAGACGATTATTCAGGCCTATGGCCTGAAGGGGAAGAGTCCACCCTTATCGGTTAAGGCTCATTCCACTAGAGCTATAAGTGCCTCTTGGGCAGCGTATCACCAGGTCCCTATGGCTCAGGTCTGCAGGGCAGCAACCTGGTCATCTGTCCACACATTTGCAAAATTTTATCAAATGGACGTTAGGAGGAACGCTGATTCAGCCTTTGGGCAGGCGGTACTGCGGGCCGCAGTTTAATCTCCTCTTGTCCGGTGGCACCTCTTGTTTGGTTTTTTCTGGTTGTCTCCCTCCCCTCATGGAGCATTGCTTGGGGACATCCCATATGTAATGGCTATGCTGCTCTGTGTCCCGTGATGTACGATAAAGAAAAAGGGATTTTTATTAACAGCTTACCTGTAAAATCCTTTTCTTGTAGTACATCACGGGACACAGAGCTCCCACCCCTCTTATGGGGAATTTTGGGATGCATATTGCTTGCTACAAAACTGAGGTACTCCCACTATGGGTGGGGGTTATATAGGGAGGGAACTTCCTGTCGGAGAGTGCCAGTGTCCATCACCTGAAGGTACACTATATAACCCATATGTAATGGCTATGCTGCTCTGTGTCCCGTGATGTACTACAAGAAAAGGATTTTACAGGTAAGCTGTTAATAAAAATCCCTTTTTTTCTCACTTAGGCCCGGTTCACACTAGTTAATTTTCTCAAAAGCGATTTTTAGAGTGGTTAAACACTTTCAGGCTTTCAGTTGGCAATCCTGATTTTTTTTCTTCTTTTCCCTCTGTTCTCAGCTGCAGAAGTGTGGGGGGAGGAGAATCGGAAGTACACTGAGCTTGCCAGTGAATGGCTGTGCAGCAGGGGGGTTCTTAGGACAAGTCTGATCATTGGAGGAGGGCACACTGAGTTGCCAGAATAGCTAGAGAACTGACTAAGCAACTTGCTTACATTTGCACATTGGCAATTGGTTGCCCCAACACATTGGCCACCAGTGTAATTTCTTCTGCTGGTACCTTCAGGGAGGAGATCAATCCATCGGACACCGTCTGAGATCCCCTCTCAGTAGTGGTGCCTTGGTTGCAGCTCTGACAAATGATGTCTACTCCAGAACTACGCTAGCACCTGACAGTGGCATGTGGGGCGGAATGCACCTGCCTTACCGTAGATACTCCACTGGAAAGAAATGTAAAACGCAACATTACATTCATCATGCTAATATTCATATCTCTTCTTAGAAAATATAGTGCTTTGGCAAACATTAGCTGAGCTTCACTACTACCAGCTCTGAACACAATATAAAACAAGTAACCTATAGCATTATGCTGTGTTTTTTTTTTTTTTTTGCTACCCTTTTTTCATGTATTGGAACTGTTACTCAAACATAAAAATCTTAATTTTGGCTATGTACATCTGTATAAAGTGGACATGAGCCCCACACGCCACATTTAACCACCTGCCTACTGGGCACTTTCACCCTCTTCCTGCCCAGGCCAATTTTCAGCTTTCAGCACTGTCACACTTTGAATGACCATTGCGCGGTCATGCTACACTGTACCCAAATTACATTCTTATTTATTTTTTTCACACAAATGCAGTTTTCTCTTGGTGGTATTTAGCCACTTGGAGCCCCGGCCATTGTAAAATTACGACCACAAGGTGGCTCTACAATGCCGGGAGGACGTCTATTGACGTCCTCGGCTCCTCCGGGCACTGGGGCCCGAGCGCCCGCCGTGTCACTGAGGTGCCGATGCGCGTTCCTGGTGGCCGCGATGTCCGCCAGGTACCCCCGATCAGCCGTTGCACAAACATGGAACACATTAACCCCTTCCTCGCCCCCTAGTGTTAACCCCTTCCCTGCCAGTCAAATTTATACAGTAACCAGTGCATATTTATAGCACTAATCGCTGTATAAATGTGGTCCCAAAAATGTGTCAAAAGTGTCCGATGTGTCCGCCATAATGTCGCAGTCCCAATATAAATCACAGATCGCCGCCATTACTAGTAAAAAAAAAAAAGTACGTCTAACCAGTGGACAGAAATCCCGCGCATGCGTCGAATTGATTCGACGCATGCGTGGAAGCATTGAACTCGCGTGATAGAGAACGTCGGTGACGTCTACGTCACCGCGTTCTCTGTCCGCGCGGATTTCGGTTTGATGGTGTGTACAGCCATCAGACCGAAATCTCCCAGCGGACATGTCCGATGAAAATGGTCCGGCGGACCGTTTTCATCGGACTGTCCGCTCGTCTGTACGGGGCTTGAGATGTTCAAAGCTTGAGATATTTTTTTATGACCTGACCCTGCTTTAAACTTATTCACAACTTTATCTCTGACCTGTGTGGTGTGTTCATTGGCCTTTATGATGCTGTTTGTTTACTGAGGGCGTCACAGAACATCTGTATTTATACTGAGATTAAATTACACAGAGGTGGACTCTATTTACTATTTAGGTGACTTCTGAAGGCAATTGGTTCCACTAGATTTTAGTTAGGGTATCAGAGTAAAGGGGGCTGAAAACAAATGCACGCCACACTTTTCACATATTTATTTGTAAAAATAAAAACCATTTACCATTTCCCTTTTACTTCACAATTATGTACCACTTTGTGTTGGTCTATCACATAAAATAAATTTACTTTTTTGGTTGTAACATGACAAAATTTGGAAAATTTCAAGGGGTATGAATACTTTTTCAAGGCACTGCATGGACACTATGGGATTTCTTTTCTGTATTCTGCAAAAAAACTGGTTGATCCTGCTGTTCTTTATCGCCACCTTCTATACATGTTCCCAATGCAGTTGGAGATTTTGCAGAACAGTGTTGGCAGCTAGTGAACCTGCCTAGTTTTCAGTGAGTTTCTATGCTGAGAATTTCCTCCCTATCACATCTGAGTAGCCCATGTGACTATACATGTGGGCGTATACACGATAGTAAATGATAGCCCACTCCTTTTCTCCTCCTCCGTGGCCTCTAACCAGCTAAACACAATGGGGTGGAATATTACTACTTGATTGATGGAGGCTTCACCTTCCTGTTCTTCTAAGGCACATGCTGAAGGGGCGTGATACAGCCTGTGACTGGTAGAAATCTGCCCACACCATGTTATTGGCAAAAAATAATAAAGATTTGATTCTTTGAAATCAAATCTTTATTATTTTTTGCCAATAACATGGTGTGGGCAGATTTCTACCAGTCACAGGCTGTATCACGCCCCTTCAGCATGTGCCTTAGAACAGGGCTCGACAAATCCCGGGCGCCAGGTCGCCATGGCGACTAGAAATAGGGTCCTGGCGACTTGAATTGGAAGGGGGCAAAAAAAAAACACCCTAGAGAATAAAATGGCGATCGTTGCAATACTTTCTGTCACGTCGTATTTGCCCAGCGGTCTTACAAGCGCACTTTTTTTGTGAAAAAATTACACTTTTTTTCATTAAAAAATAAGACACCAGTAAAGTTATCCCCATTTTTTTTAATATTATGAAAGATAATGTTACGCCGAGTAAATTCATACCCAACATGTCATGCTTCAAAATTGCGTCCGCTCGTGGAATGCCGACAAACTTTTACCCTTTAAAATCTTCATAGGCGACGTTTAAAAAAAATCTACAGGTTGCATGTTTTGAGTTACAGAGGAGGTCTAGGGCTAGAATTATTGATCTCGCTCTACCAATCGCAGCGATACCTCACGTGTGGTTTGAACACCGTTTACATATGCGGGCGCTGCTCACGTATGTGTTCGCTTCTGCGCGCAAGCTCGTCGGGACGGGGCGCGTTTTCTGGCTCCTAACTTTTTTACCTGGCTCCTAGATTCCAAGCAAATTTGTCAACCCCTGCCTTAGAATAACAGGAAGGTGAAGCCTCCATCAATCAAGTAGTAATATTCCACCCCATTGTGTTTAGCTGGTTAGAGGGCACGGAGGAGAAAAGGAGTGGGCTATCATTTACTATCGTGTATACTCCCACGTGTATAGTCACATGGGCTACTCAGATGTGATAGGGAGGAAATTCTCAGCATAGAAATTTAGCATGAAATTTTGCATGAAAATTTTAAACTGTATATATTAATTACTTTTACTCTGCATTCCATAGGCATTTTTTTTTAACATGTGACCAGCAGCAGAGGGCTAGAATCCCTGCCACTGTTTTATTGCAGACAGGCTGGAAGAAGAGTTTGGTCATGTGACAGCTGTATATAGTAGGGGTTGACCGAATATCGGTGGGGTCGATTATCGGCAGCCGATATTTAGTTTTTTGAAGTATCGCACACAAACGTACCCAATATTACCGATTTATGGCTTCAAGGAATTTTACCAATGTGATGCATGCGGCTGCATGCATCACCCCGGTACCGTTCCTTAGAGCGAACGGTTGGCTTTATTATAATAACAACCAATGTGGCTCAGCAGCAGCTCGGCTTTTATTACAAGCAGCAGAAAGGAACATTTCCCCCCCCCCCCCCCTTTTTCCGCCGCTCGCTTGGGCTCTCCTGTGCCACCAGGAGGTTTCAGCAACCAACCAGCACGTCCGCCGGCTGGCCGACGACCCGAACAATGCCAATGCTTCATTCGGTTCTCAGATCTAGTAACCCGGAAGCGATGTTATGACATCACTTCCTTGATTACTGGCATCTTAAAGGCACCAGTTTAAAAAAATACAAAGTATTCAAAAACGCCAATCTTGACGTTTTGAATACTTTCAAAATGCAGAGGAGGTGTTTGGGGTCTCTCAGACAGGGAGAGGTTAGTGTAAACAAACCTTCCCTGTTCTTCTCTGTGGCAATGTAAGGTGATCGTCTGTTCCCTGATATAAGAAACGACGATCACTGACATCACACGTCCAGCCCTGCCCCCCTACAGTAAGAAACACACATTAGGTCACACTTAACCCCTACAGCGCCCCCTAGTGGTTAACCCCTTCACTGCCATTGTCATTTTCACAGTAATCCGTGCATTTTTATAGCACTTTTCGCTGTGAAAATGACAATGGTCCCAAAAATGTTTCCGATGTGTCCGTCATAATGTCGCAGTCACGCTGATCGCCGCCATTAGTAGTAAAAAAAAATTATTACTAAAAATGCCATAAAACTATCCCCTATTTTGTAAACGCTATAAATTTTGCGCAAACCATTCGATAAACGCTTATTGCGATTTTTCTTTTTTCTTTTTCTTTTTTTTTTACCAAAAATAGGTAGAATAGGTAGAATATGTATCGGCCTAAACTGAGGAAAAAAACATATTTTTTTCATCTTTTTTGGGGATATTTATTATAGCAAAAAGTAAAAAATATTGATTTTTTTTCAAAATTGTCGCTCTATTTTTTGTTTATAACGCAAAAAATAAAAACCGCAGAGGTGATCAAATACCACCAAAAGAAAGCTCTATTTGTGGGAAAAAAAAGGACACCAATTTTGTTTGGGAGCCACGTCGCACGACCAAGCAATTGTCAGTTAAAGCGACGCAGTGCCGAATCGCAAAAAGGGGCAAGGTCCTTAACCTGCATAATGGTCTGGGTCTTAAGCGGTTAAAGGGGTTGTAAAGGTTAGTTTTTATTTTCTAAATGGATTCCTTTAAGCTAGTGCATTGTTGGTTCACTTACCTTTTTACTTCCATTTCCCTTCTAAATGTTTTTCTTCTTTGTCGGAATTTCTCACTTCCTGTTCCTCCTCAGTAAGCTGTTTTGGCTGACTAACCCCCAGCCAGAACAGCTCGGATGATGGGGGCAAAATTACTGAGGAGAAACGGGAAGTGAGAAAATCGGATAAAGAAAAAAACATTTAGAAGGGAAATCAAAGGAAAAGGTAAGTGAACCAACAATGCACTAGCTTAAAGCAACCTATTTAGAAAATAAAAAAACAAACCTTTACAACCCCTTTAAAGTAATATTAAAACCTCTGTGGCTTTTTTTTTTTTTAGTTAACTATAATGTGTACAATATAATAAACGATCCCCAATAATCTATTTGCTAAAATTCTTACTCCATTGCTTGCCATTTGTAACTTTCAATGCTTCTGGCTCCTTCTCCCTCAGCACTGCTTCCTTGAACTTCTGGTATGCACAGGAAAGTATTAAAGCCGGGTTCCGGGCATCATTTTTTTATTTTGCAAGCTAAAATTAATCACATTAAATAGTCATTAAAACATATTTAACCACTTACCCCCCGGAACATATTGCTGCCTAAAGACCAGAGTACTTTTTGCGATTCGGGACTGCGTCGCTTTAACAGACAATTGCGCGGTCGTGCGACGTGGCTCCCAAACAAAATTGGCGTCCTTTTTTTCCCACAAATAGAGCTTTCTTTTGGTGGTATTTGATCACCTCTGCGTTTTTTATTTTTTGCGCTATAAACAAAAATAGAGCGACAATTTTGAAAAAAATGAATATTTTTTACTTTTTGCTGTAATAAATATCCCCCAAAAATATATAAAAAAACATTTTTTTTCCTCAGTTTAGGCCGATACGTATTCTTCTACATATTTTTCGTAAAAAAAAAATCGCAATAAGCGTTTATTGATTGGTTTGCGCAAAAGTTATAGCGTTTACAAAATAGGGGATATTTTTATGGCATTTTTATTATTATTTTTTTTACTAGTAATGGCGGCGATCAGCGATTTTTTTTTCGGTATTGCGACATTATGGCGGACACTTCGGACATTTTTGACACATTTTTGGGACCATTGGCATTTTTATAGCGATCAGTGCTATAAAAATGCATTAGATTACTATAAAAATGCCACTGGCAGTGAAGGGGTTAACACTAGGGGGCGGGGAAGGGGTTAAGTATGCCTGGGTGTGTTCTTACTGTGGGGGGGGGGGGGGTGGCCTCACTAGGGGAAACACTGATTTTCTGTTCATACATTGTATGAACAGAAAATCAGCATTTCCCCTGCTGACAGGAACGAGAGCTGTGTGTTTACACACACAGCTCCCGTTCCCCGCTCTGTACCGAGCGATCGCGTGTGCCCGGCGGCGATCGCGCCCGCCGGGCACACGCACGGGAGTCGGGGGCGAGCGGGGAGCGCGCGCGCCTCCGGCGGCGCGCACGCGCCACCTAGTGGCGGCTATACGATAGGACGTATAGCTACGGGCTCTCGCCCAGGAGAGCCGACCTGCCGCCGTATAATGACGGTGCGCGGTCGGCTACTAGTTAATAGCTTCCCAATCGTTCCAGACACCATTGCAAACACTTGCCTTATACCCTCCAGCTCATGTTGTGGCCGTATCCATCATATGTGTGGGCATGTGAAGCCCAGTTGCTTTTTCTTTATGGTTTTCAGGGAGAGGTGCATGCTGGGCGATTATTAGGCACAGTAATGCCCAGAGACTCCTGGGAAATGAGTGTCATCATTTCCCAGGAGGCAATGGGGTCTTAGGACAGGAAGTTGAACCACTTAGGACCAGGAACTAGGCAGATTACGAAATCTGACTAGTAACAGCCAAATAGAAGTGAGTAAAAAAAAAAAAAAAAAGGCAAGCTGTTAATAGAAAGTTAATTTTTAGGGTGGAACTCCACTTTAACAATGGACAGGAGGAGGGAAGAGCAGTGGAATGCCTTGCCATCCTAGGATTTGGGGCTATGTGTTTCTGTAGATTCACACAGTTCAGGGAGACACAACTCTAGTGCCTGTAATACAAGGGTGGCTCCTTATGACGCTGCAAGCGAGAGAAGCCATTTTGAAACTGGAAACCTGGGGCACAGCGGGCATGGCACCAATATAAAACTGAAACCTAGGCAAAGATGAAAAAGCTGCATATTCAGTAACTGATCAAATTGTCTTCTCAAAACGCCTAAAAACTGAGGGTTTAATACCATTAATATCTTAGTAAGTAATTGGAACCAACAGAATATTTGGTGACTTGCGGTCACTATAAGTAAGTGTGCAGCATAATAACTGTGCAAGTATGTACGCAAGTATGTACGTTTTTGTCATATATACTATAGCTGCTCAACATAATTGTTAATAGAAAATTGGAATCAAGTCTGTTTTTCAGATACAATCACAACCCATTATTCTCCATTTCCTACTGCATTTCAGTGTACAGTACTTGCTCCTTTATTTTATCTTGCTAAACTAGGGACTGTTTTGAAAAATAAAATAAATGTGGAGGTGTTGTCCAGGGAGCCAATACGGACATTTTGCTGTTAACCGACACAAAGAAAACTCATCCAGTGTGTGGTTCATACAGGCAGCATCTGAATATCCTCCTTTCAGCTTTCATGAATCGCCCTCACCAGGATGCCTACCCACTGTAACCAGTCAGATTTCAGGTTAGAAAATGACTGTAGGAGTCTGGTTGCTGTGGACTACACTCCTAAATTTTTCTGTCCTCCAGTGTTGTAGACTGTCCCTGTTACATTACTGTTTGTCCCTGATTTCTGCTGTCTTTAGAGCAATGAAGCGCCTTTACCAATATAAAAGATGATTATGGTACAAAAGATCATCTGCAGGTGAACACGTTCAAATAAAGAAACCGCTTTGATTTTCTTTTAAATTAACATGTTTGGCTCCAAAGCTGTTTTTCTTTTCTTTAGTTAGCAATAAGTAACACCTAAGTAAGCGATACATATGTAACACACGCATTTCAGTTGTTGGGGGACGTACAAATAGGACTTTATTTTGGCGATATACAGTATCTCACAAAAGTGAGTACACCCCTCACATTTTTGTAAAGATTTTATTATATCTTTTCATTAGGGCTGTTACTGATTTTAATTTTTCGTGTTCGATTAATCGATTTTTTAAAATCGATTAATCGACTAATTTCGATTAATTATAACGCACATACATTTTTCGGATCACCACCATAGAAAGTCCCCACTGTAATATCCACAGACCTCTCCCCCACTGTAATATCCACAGACCTCTCCCCCACTGTAATATCCACAGACCTCTCCCCCACTGTAATATCCACAGACCTCTCCCCCACTGTAATATCCACAGATCTCTCCCCCACTGTAATATCCACAGACCTCTCCCCCACTGTAATATCCACAGACCTCTCCCCACTGTAATATCCACAGACCTCTCCCCCACTGTAATATCCACAGACCTCTCCCCCACTGTAATATCCACAGACCTCTCCCCCACTGTAATATCCACAGACCTCTCCCCCACTGTAATATCCACAGACCTCTCCCCCACTGTAATATCCACAGACCTCTCCCCCACTGTAATATCCACAGACCTCTCCCCCACTGTAATATCCACAGACCTCTCCCCCACTGTAATATCCACAGACCTCTCCCCCACTGTAATATCCACAGACCTCTCCCCCACTGTAATATCCACAGACCTCTCCCCCACTGTAATATCCACAGACCTCTCCCCCACTGTAATATCCACAGACCTCTCCCCCACTGTAATATCCACAGACCTCTCCCCCACTGTAATATCCACAGACCTCTCCCCCACTGTAATATCCACAGACCTCTCCCCCACTGTAATATCCACAGACCTCTCCCCCACTGTAATATCCACAGACCTCTCCCCACTGTAATATCCACAGACCTCTCCCCCACTGTAATATCCACAGACCTCTCCCCCACTGTAATATCCACAGACCTCTCCCCCACTGTAATATCCACAGACCTCTCCCCCACTGTAATATCCACAGACCTCTCCCCCACTGTAATATCCACAGACCTCTCCCCCACTGTAATATCCACAGACCTCTCCCCCACTGTAATATCCACAGACCTCTCCCCCACTGTAATATCCACAGACCTCTCCCCCACTGTAATATCCACAGACCTCTCCCCCACTGTAATATCCACAGACCTCTCCCCCACTGTAATATCCACAGACATCTTCTGCCACTGTAATATGGTCCACATCTCCCGCACTGTATAGGAAGATTAGTGCTTGCTTAGTCTTACCAGAGAAGACGGCCGAACACGAGCAGGTGATGACGTAGGCGCGCCGTTCTAGGCTCACCTAGGCCGCGGCCGGGTGGACCAAGATGGCCGTCGCTCTGGGAGCCTGGCCGAAGCCGCGGGTTTTCCTATGCAGCAGCGGAGCTCCGCGGATCACGTGGTGTGCTGATCTGCATATGGTGACCCGTTCGGAACATGGATCCTTTACGATCCCTTGCATCACTTGTACCGATCAAAATAATTTTGTCCGATCAAAAAAATTAAAGATTTATCGAGGAATTAATCGTTAATTTCCGCAGCCCTACTTTCCATGTGACAACGCTGAAGAAATGACACTTCGCTACAATGTAAAGTAGTGAGTATACAGCGTAATATAACAGTGTAAAATTGCTGTCCCCTCAAAATAACTCAACAGCCATTAATGTCTATACTTCTGGCAACAAAAGTGAGTACACCCCTAAGTGAAAATGTCCAAATTGGGCCCAATTAGCCATTTTCCCTTTCCCGGTGTCATGTTACTTGTTAGTTTTACAAGGTCTCAGGTGTGAATGGGGAGCAGGTGTGTTACATTTGGTGTTATTGCTCTCACTCTCTCATACTGATCACTGGAAGTTCAACAAGGCACCTCATGGCAAAGAGCTCTGAGGATCTGAAAATAATTGTTGCTCTACAGAAAGATGGCCTAGGCCAGTGATGGAAAACCTTGGCACCCCAGATGTTTTAGAACTACATTTCCCACGATGTTCAATTACACTGCAGAGTGCACGAGCATCATGGGAAATGTAGTTTCAAAACATCTGGGGTGCCAAGGTTTGCCATCACTGGCCTAGGCTATAAGAAGATTGGCAAGACCCTGAAACTGAGCTGCAGCACGGTGGCTAAGACCATACAGCGGTTTAACAGGACAGGTTCCAATCAGAACAGGCCTTGCCATGGTCGACCAAAGGAGTTGAGTGCACGTGCTCAGCATCATATCCGGAGGTTGGCTTTGGGAAATAGATGTATGAGTGCTGCCAGCATTGCTGCAGAGGTTGAAGGGGTGGGGGGGGTCAGCCTGCCAGTACTCAGATCATACAATGCACATTTCAATTTGGTCTGCATGGCTGTTGTCCCAGAAGGAAGCCTCTTCTAAAGATGATGCACAAGAAAGCCCGCAAACAGTTTGCTGAAGACAAGCAGACTAAGGACATGGATTACTGGGACCATGTCCTGTGGTCTGATGAGACAAGATGCATTTATTTGTCAAGCGTGTGTTGCGTCAACCAGGTGAGAAATTCAAAGACAAGTGTGTCTTGCCTACAGTCAAGCATGATGGTGGGAGTGTCCTGGTCTGGGACTGCATGAGTGCTGCCAGCGCTGGGGAGCTACAGTTCATTGAGGGAACCATGAATGCCAACATGTACTGTGACATACTGAAGAGCATGATCCCCCTCCCTTTGGAGACTGGGCCGCAAGACGGTATTCCAACATAACGACCTCAAACACACCTCCAAGATGACCACTGCCTTGCTAAAGAAGCTGAGGATAAATGTAATGGACTAGCCAAGCATGTCTCCAGACCTAAACCCTATTGAGCATCTGTGGGACATCCTCAAATGGAAGGTGGAGTAGCGCAAGATCTCCAACATTCACCAGCTCCGTGATGTCATCATGGAGGAGTGTAAGAGGACTCCAGTAGCAACCTGTGAAGCTCTGGTGAGCTTCATGCCCAAGAGGGTTAAGACAGTGCTGGAAAATAATGGTGGCCACACAAAATATTGACACTTTGGGCTCAATTTGGAAATGTTCACTAGGAGGTGTACTCACTTTGTTGCCAGCGGTTTAGACATTAATGACTGTGTGAGTTATTTTGAGGGGCCAGCAAATTTATCCTGTTATACAAGCTGTACACGCACTACTTTACATTGTAGAAAATTTTAATATCGTCAGTGTTGTCACATGAAAAGATATATAATAAAATATTTACAAAAATGTGAGGGGTGTACTCACTTTTGTTAGATACTGTATATAGATATTCAGAAATTGTGTTACGTGTAATAAAATGGAATGACACAGGGAAAAAGTATTGAACACACGAAGAAAGGGAGGTGCATAAAGGCATGGAAAGGCAAGACACCGGCTGAAAATCTATCAGTAATTAGAAAGAAAAAAAAATGCCCCTTGTCAGTGCAAATTAATATCAGCTGGTTCTCAACTGATGGCCTATAAAAAGGTGTCTCATTACCAAGGTGTCACACAAGAAACATCTTGTGATGGGTAAAAGGAAAAGAGGTCTCTCAAGACCTTTGCAACCTAATTGTTGCAAAACATACAGATGGCATTGGTTACAGAAGGATTTCTAAACTTGAATGTTCCAATGAGCACTGTTGGGGCTATAATCCGGAAGTGGAAAGATCATAATTTCACCATAAACTGGCCATGACCAGGTGCATCCCGAAAAAGGTTTCTGACAGAGGAGTGAAAAGAATTATCAGAAAAGTTGTCCAAGAGCAAAGGACCTCTTGTAGAGAGCACCAGAACGATCTGGAACTGGCAGGTACAATTGTTTGAAAGAAAACAATAAGTAATGCACTCGACAGTCGTGGCCTTTGTGCCCGCTCACCACACAAGACTCCATTGCTGAAGAAAAAGCATGTTGAAGCTTGTTGAACTACTCTAGGCCGTGAAGGATTTACCTCTCTAATGACCAGACCATTTTTTGCGATACAGCACTGCGTCGTTTTAACTGACAATTGCGCGGCTGTGCGATGCTGTACCTAAACAAAATTGATGTACTTTTTTTCCCATAAATAGAGCTTTCTTTTGGCATTTGATCACCTCTGTGGTTTTTATTTTTTGCTCTATAAACAAAAAAAAACTGACAAGCTGCGATGACATCATTTCCAGGCATTTGCTCAGGATTTACAGCCATGGCATAACGCTCTAAATTGATGACCCACTCAGTGTGTCCGATCACTGGCTGCTTTAAAGCGGAGGTCCACACAAAAATGGAACCTCCGCTTTTTGGAACCCTCCCCCCCCCCCCTCCGGTGTCACATTTGGCACCTTTCAGGTGGGAGGGGGGTGCAGATACCTATAAAGTACAGGTGTTTGCACCCATTTCCGGGCATAGACTCCCGTGGGGGTCATGCCCCTTTCCGTCTCCCCCCTGCTGTCTTCTGGGAAACACACAGGTCCCAGAAGACAGCGGGACCAGTTAGGACGCTCAGCGCGACTCGTGCATGCGCAGTAGGGAAGTGAAGCTGCAACGCTTCACTTCCTGATTCCCTCACCGAAGATGGAGGTGGGGCAGCTGAGAGCAGAGCAATTGATTAGCTTCGGCTGCCACATCGTGGGAACCCTGGACAGGTAAGTGTCCATTTATTAAAAGTCAGCTTTTAATATTTTAATTTTTTAGGCGGACCTTTGCTTTAAGTGTGAATTTCAGGAGACATTCACTGTACCTACAAGTAAGCCTTATTCTAGGCCTAAAAGCAGAGTTTACTACCACTTTAACTCCATATTTTTTCTTTTGTTTTTAGTTTGTATATGTAACGTATTGGGGAGGATTTCCTCTTGCTTTCTGATGGAGCAAAGGTATTATTGCTATCGTTTCTGTGGGCTGCAAAGGCCTCACAGGGACAGGAAGTGAAGTAAAATCTACGCAGGGTGTTGCAGACAGAAATAACCTGGCAGATATTTTAAGGCTTCCCAACTCTACCCAAAACTAAAGGAAAAAAAGCTGGACTTAAAATTATGTTTTACAGTTGTGGTTTTTACAAGGCTTAACCATTTAGAAATGTATATAAACCATGTCTCTCTTTATTTTATCTGAACTTTGGATGGCTACAGGCTTTCCACAAGTTACTTTTTTCATGATTGTATTGAGTTTCTTTCCCTTAAAAACTGAAAATGGTTCTACTGCATATAGCAGTTATGCTCTTTAGTAAGACTAATTTCCAGCTCTTGTAGACCCCTAACAAGACCCATTGTATAAGGTTCAGAAAATTATTGCATTTTTAACTTGCCTTAGAGCCGGTTCACACAGGGGCAACACAACTTTGCGCGCGACTTTGAGAGGCGACTTCAGCGTGACTTGCAAGACGACTTCAAGTCGCCTCCAGGACAGGCGACTTTGGCTGTGGCCAATCAAACAACAATCGGCTCTGTGGGAGGGAGGGGTTTGCCTGAGAAAACGAGTTTCTCTTCCTGGAAAGTTGCTTCAGTTAAGACAGGGGATCCAACTTGGAGGCGACTTCCATTGAAATCAATGGGTACAAGTCGCCTAGAAGTAGTACAGGAATCTTTCCTGAAGTCGGAGCGACTTCAGTAGTGTGCATTAAGACGGCTTTCATTGACTAACATGTAATTTGACATGTCGCGCGACAAAAGTCGCCCCCCAGGTCGCGGTAGTGTGAACCGGCTCTGACTAGCAAATGCAGGAAGTACGTTGCAATCCCCCCCACCAGACACAACACAATAATGCCCCGTACACACAATCGGAATTTCCAATGGAAAAAGTCAGATAGACTTTTTCCATCGGATTTTCCAATCGTGTGCAGCTCCATTTGAGTTTTTCAATCAGAAATTCCAATGAATTCAATCGGACTTTAGATATAAAACATGTTCTATCTTTTCCGATGGAATTCCGTCGGAATTCCAATGTGATTTGGCCAGGCAAAAGCCTGATCGTGTGTAGGCAGCATAAGACGTAATGTACACGGGACGTTTTACAACCTCTCCTGAACGATTTTAACTTGACAGATGGTAACCAACGTTTAAAAACATCCGTTTTGCTGCGTTTAAATGCCATGTTTGCGTTTTTAGAAGCGTTCTTTTTTTTTTTTTTTCAAAAACGCCTGTAAATGAAAAGCAGCTAACGGCAAGTTACCACGTTTACAAGCTGTTACGGGCGTTTGCCATTTCAAATGCCTCTGAACATCCGTCCTGAATGCATTTTTTTTGCTTTCCAATAAATGCTTCTAAACTCAACTGCCTAGAAACGACTAAACGACCCTTTGTACATGTACTGATAAGATCACATAGAGGAGAGTTCAGGGGCAGCCTTAAAAAAATGCCCAACTGCTCTAGGAGATTAAAGTAGAAATACAGGCAAATTTCTTTTTTATTTTGGTTAGAGCAGGCATGTTCAAAGTCCGGCTCGCGGGCCAATTGCGGACCGCGTTCAGGTTTATTGTGGCCCCCTGGTAATTTGTGTGTGTGTGTGTGTGCGTGTGTGTATACTCTTTTGTGGCCCCTAGTGGCCTCTATAATAGGAAGTCCCGTTTTCTGGGCTGCCATTGGACGACTGTTCTGTCTATCATAGGAGGTGGGACTTTGTATTAAAGAGGCCACCGGGTAAATGGGAGATTCTCCTGTATGTAATCTGTTGGCGATCGCCCCCCCCCCCCCCCCCATCCCTGTCCCCTCCGAGGCTGCAGATGGGCATCAATCAGGCTGCACTGATGTCAGTGGTGAGGCTGCATTCATGGCAATGGTGAGGCTGCAGATGGATGGGCACTGATTAGGCGGCATTGATGGGCACCGACCCTTATTTTGCTTCACAGTTCTTTATTTAAAATAAAAAAAAAAATCCTGAAACTTCCTTCTTAAAGTGAAGGTGCTTGTTATACGCCTGTGCATGTTATATGCCGATATATACGGTATATACAAATCGCATACCTGAGCTCATCCTTAGTCCTGAGCAGCGCTCTGAGATTCGTTGGGGCCACAAAAGATATATCCAAATAACACGCCCAAGCTAATCTCTTCACCACACACAGCTACAAAGGCAAGAGAATTATTGTTGGGTGGTGTATTAGCGCTCGAACGAACACACTTAGACTGAATTTTAATCATTCAAAGAATTTCAGGCAAAATGGTTGGCTCTCACGCATGTTCACTTAATCAAATCTCGCCCTCTTTGAAAAAAGTTTGGACACCCTTGAGCAAGGGAGGATTATAACCCCTGTCAGTTTTTTTTTGCCGTCTGCTCCTCTTGGTGAGATTCACCCTCTCTAGTTCTCCTGTTTACCATTATTATTGAAAGTGAATGCCAATCTTCGAATGGGGACCTTTTTTCTGGGGAGCCCCAAGGAATTTTTGTTAACAGGGATTTCCTCTCTCATCCTGTTTGGGTATGGGACAGGAGTGAAGGGATCCGAGGGGAAAAAAATAAATAAAGGGATAGTGTAAAAATAAAGGATTAAAGAATGCATTTTTTATTTTTTAAACGCCCCATCCCACCGTGTTTGTGCGCAGAAGTGAACACATACGAGGCGCGCACACATATGTAAATGGTGTTCGCAGCACACGTGCATTATGGCCACAAACGTTGGCACGGGAGCAACAATTCTAGCGCTAGACCTCCTCTGTAACTCTAAACATGTAGCCTGTAAAAGCGTAACCTATGGAGATTTTTAAGTTTCGGAGTTTGTCGCCATTCCGTGAGCGTGCGCAATTTTAAAATGTAACGTGTTGGGTATCTAAAAACTCTGGATAAACCCTCTGCATGCTGCTTTTCTTACGTTGGGTATCTACTTACTCGGCATAACATCATCTTTCATATTTTGCAAAACAATTGGGATGTGTCTATATCAGTTTTATTTTTTTCATTCACTAAAGTGTATTTGTTACAAAAAAACGTGTTTGGTAAATACCGTGTGACATAAAATATTGCAACAATCACCATTTTATTCTCCAGAGTCTCTGCTAAAAAATGTATAATGTTTGGGGGTTCTAAGTAATTTTCTAACCAAAAATACTGATTTAAACTTGTAAACAAAAAGTGGTGCTGTACGTATATGGAGGGCAAGGTGTATACTGGTGCATTGGTTTGGGTTTCTATCCCATTTTCCCACTGTGTAGGAGATACATGATAGTTGACCTCCCTAACAATAACTGGTGGCGATGTTGGATTTGAAGGTATACTTTAGTAAATATTGAAACCAATACTTTAAAACTGATACAGAGGGCACAGCCTCTCAGCTTTTATTAACCACTTCCATACCGGGCCTATTTTGGCACTTCTCTCCTACATGCAAAAATCATAATTTTTTTGCTAGAAAATTACTCAGAACCCCCAAACACTATATATGTTTTTTTAGCAGACACCATAGGGAATAAAATGGCGGTCATTGCTAATTTTTAACTCGCACGGTATTTGCGCAATAATTTTTCAAACGCCTTTTTCTTGGGGGGAAAAAAACGGTTTCATGAATTAAAAAATAACAAAAACGTAAAGTTAGCCCAATTTTTTTATATAATGTGAAAGATGAAGTTACGCCAAGTAAATAGATACCTAACATGTCACGCTTTAAAATTGCGCACACTCATGGAATGGCGCCAAACTTCAGTACTTAAAAATCTCCATAGGCATCGCTTATTTTTTTTTTAATAGGTTACCAGTTTAGAGTTACAGAGGAGGTCTAGTGCTAGAATTGTTGCTGGCGCTCTAACGCACTTGGCGATACCTCACATGTGTGGTTTGAACGGCGTTTACATATGTGGGCGGGACTTGCGTGTGTGTTCGCTTCTGACTGCGAGCTACCGGGGATAGGGGCGTTTAAATTTTTTTTTTTATTATTTGTTTTTTTTTTACTTCATTTTATTTTTACACTTTTTTTTTTTTTTGTTTGATCACTTGTGACAGGTACTCTTTATGGAGAGATGCGGGGTCAATAAGACCCCACATCTCTCCTCCAGGCTGGAAAGCATGAGATCGTGAAAAAAAATTCACGGATCTCATGCTTTTAGCCACGATTGCGGCTTTGTTTACATTCCGGTACCCGGGCATGACGTCATAACATCGCGCACGGGCCTCTGACGATCATAGAGATGACTGGTGACCATCTGGTCACCAGTCATCTCTATGCCTCCCATCCGGCGCTGGCAGATCGTTTCTCCAGGTCTCCGGTGGTACGGGAGAGCCCGGAAAAGCACCGGATGGCGGCGGGAGGGGACGTCCCCTCGCGTCGCCTATAAGAATGATCAAGCGGCGGACCTGCCGCTATGATTGTTCCTGTGGTGCACAGGATCGCCGGCTGAAGAGATGGATATCTAAATGATGCCTGTAGCTGCAGGCATCTTTCAGATATCCCCACTGAAAATCCAGGACGTCATATGACGTCCTTGGGTGGGAAGTGGTTAAAGAGGAATTTCACCCACCCTCATTATTTGTTTCTCCTATTGCTTACCCAATGCTGGGATGGCCTAAGTTCAGATATTCATCCACACAGGGGATCCAGCTCTGTCTTGCTTAGATCCTTTTCTCTGTAGCTGCCACCAGGTTCTGTGCTGCCATATTTCTCTGTGATGTCATTCTTCTGTGCGCAGCCTTCTGATGACACGCCGCTAGGCCCATGCATAGAGGAGTTAGTGAATAGGGGGGACGTGCAGGATTCCTGGTGCCTCTGGGGATATGAAAGTCACATATCGCAAGAGGCAACAGAGTCGCTAACGTCATTTGCCTCTGACAGAGGATGAGAGATGGGGCAAAAATGGATCTTAGGAATAAAGAAAATACAATATAGTGTATGTGCAGCTGAGGTGGGGTGGAGGCAGGATGGAGAAGAGCCAGGTCCATTTAAGAGTTGAAGATCTGCTTTAAAGTGGTTGTAAACCCTCTGTGGAAAGTTACACCTACAGGTAAGCCTAGATTAAGGCTTACCTGTAGGTGTTTGCAATATCTCGTAAACCTACACAGTTTATGAGATTGTTTCCAAAAGGAATACACCATTGTCTACGGCGCAAGCGCACTGAGAATGCCGGTTTTCTCAATGGCTATTGCCAGCTTTGACGGCTCCCTCGCGCATGCGCGGAGTGACGTCTTTGCCGCTCCGGCCAATCACAGCACCGAAGCGGGGATACCCGCAAGTAACCTTCCGGAGAGATGTTTGCGGCTAAAGGGGGAGACGAGGACGGCTTCGATCTAAGGCAAGTAATTAATAATGAGCTAGTATGCTAGTCATACTAGCTCATTATGCCTTTGTCTTGCAGGTTTTTTTTGGGGGGGGGGGTTTACAACCACTTTAACTGGTATCTTTATGAATGTTTACATTTGCAGAAATGTCGGTGTGTTTACCAATTCATGTACCACCTTTTTTTTCTGTACTTGTTGCAGCCAGACACACACTTGACTGTGAAAGGGAGGTGGCACAGCACTGAATCATGTCACAGTAAAGCTCTGAGAAGCCTTATAAATCTGGCTCCAGATCATTGTATTACTTTAACTTTGTACTGAGAGTCTGCCATTGATGACTTCATTCTGGAAATGCAGATTGCTTGGTTATCTCTGATTGCAATACTTTCTGAATTATTGATCCACAACAAACATACTGTACTCCCTTTTGAAGTCAGAGCTCATTTTGGATGTTTGTTCCAGATCACGGAAAATGTTGAAGCTAGGGGACCAGCATACAGCCAGGCAATTAGAATTTTCAGTAGAAGTTAGCAGTGGCAGTCTACATATCACCTTCAAACTGGACTCCAGTTTGACGTAAAATGTTATGTGCAATGGGGTCACTTCCCTGTACTGCAAGGGTCAAAGCTGAAGTCCAGACTGGAGACCGTTACCCCTTTCAGTGGACTCCTCTTTACACTGCAGGGGTAACAGATTGCTTTAGGGTAATGATAAATTAAGGTAAATTGCTTACTTTATTCCTTGTGCCACGGGCAGCCAGAGCTGTTCCTCTGCTTTTCCACCACTCTTGGGATTTAGGTGAGTTTTTGGCGACCGACATTCTGGAACCAGTTGTGCGTTGCAGAGGCACCAGTGAAAAATAAGGAAGAGTATTTCAGCTTTTTTATATCCCTCCGGACAAAACTAAGCATGAACCCTTGCAAATTGGAGGGGGCCACACTTCAAGGGTAACTTTTTTTTTTTTTTGCCTACACATTAGCCTTAAATGCTTGTTTTGTCTAGGGATCCCAGTGGACCATATGTGCTGCTTGCTGGGGGTCCTGGAGGAGGTGATTCCTGAGGAATTGGTCAGGATCGCTTTCTCTAGAGCAGTGGTCATCAACCCTGTCCTCAGGGCCCACTAACAGGCCAGGTTTGCAAGATAACTGAAATACATGACAGGTGATCTAATTTGCTGCTCAGTGATTACAGTATAGCAGTCTGCATCTCCCCAAGGTAATACATAAAACCTGGCCTGTTAGTGGGCCCTGAGGACAGGGTTGACGACCACTGCTCTAGAGCAGTGTTTCTCAACTCCAGTCCTCAAGGCGCCCCAACAGGTCATGTTTTCAGGATTTCCATTACTTTGCACAGGTGATTTGATCAGTTTCACTGCCTTAGTAATTATCACAGCCATTTCATCCAAGGGAAATCCTGAAAACATGGCCTGTTGGGGTGCCTTGAGGACTGGAATTGAGAAACACTGCTCTAGAGCACTATTTCCGGCCAGGAAATTGACTTTGCCACCTACCATTGCCTCATGGCTAACACATATGGGGAATACTCTCATTATGGAGAAATATACCTATCACAATATGGGAAGCCCGGGCAGGGTTTAACGCATTTGGTCCCACTGGCTAGATACTCCTGGTTTAAGCCCTAGGTAGCTTGTGATGACTAGAATTTTACAATGTCCATAGAACTGAAATGTATTTGTTTGGTGAATATGGCGATGAAGTATTGGACTGATAAACTTGAATGTGCACACAATGTTTGTGTGCGAAAAATTCCTGTAAGTTCTAGTGCACTGGAAACTGCTGTGCTATGTCTTATGTTCAATAAATACCTTTCTGTTTTAAAAAAAAATATATAATATGGAAACATATGTATCGCCTCTGACCCAAACTTAAAGAGGAATCGCATACTGGCACAATATGTAACCCTTGCCTGCAAACGAAGCCCGCGTCGCCCGGAGCCGCGAAACGTCACTTCCGCACATGCGTGCGGGAGCCGTTGGTCATGGCACACTCACCTGAACAAATGGCACAGGCGGCATCATCGGTGTGGTAACCAGTAAATATCTAACATAACAGCGCATGTTTAGGGGATATTTACAGTACCTATAGGTAAGCCTTATTCTAGGCCTACCTATAGGTACAACTTCCCCATGGAGGTTTACAACCTCTTTAATTTGATCTAATACTGCACACTGTTTGCATTTCTATGACATACTGTTTAGAAACCTCCAATCTGTCCCAAAATCTTTCATTGCATATACAGTGGGTATATAAAAGAATCGCCCCCTTTTAAAATAATCATATTTTGTTGCTTTGCAGCCTGAAATGAAGACATACTGTTTTTGTTCTATCCAGCTTTATTTACTATAACATCCAAGTGAAAAATATAACACCAACAAGTCAGAATTTTTTTTTCTCAAAAACAATTACTGAGTTGGAAAAAGGATCGCCCCCTCCTAAAAATTACTTCTAAACTCAATCAGGTGTACCCACTGTATATACTTTGTTTTCCACCAAAATTCTTTGTGTTAATTCCTCACAGAATACCTTTGTGTTAATGAGCATGTTTTTCACTTGTCTTTACTGGGAACGTTTGGATTCCATAAATATCTTAAATATTATGGTCTTTCCTCTTTGAGCAGATCTTTCTAAAAATACTGGCCAAGTCTCGGACATGTTCGCAGCAGAGTAAAGTGGCTCCATTCACAGCTAAAGCCAGTGTGGTCAGTAATAACAGGTTTCTAGATATTTCTACTGGTGGTTTCTGCTTGTCCTTAAATCACTTTCCCCAGAAACAGTCAGTTACTGAGTGCACTTTGGCTGGAAAATGAAGGTTGCTCTGAGGAGCTACAGCTGAATTTAGCCAGGGTCGTACACAGATGGCTACGCCCTATAAGGAGTATTACAGTGTGATGGACACCTTCCTGCCAGCAGGTGAAACCAGCTTGGGTCAGGAAATGGCCACCTTAGACTAAAAATATCAGCACTTTGCTCTTTGGCAGAATGTGGAAGATTCTGTCATTGGAAGTTCAGACTTATTAACCCTAAATTTACTCAACTAACATGTTTAAACAACCTGATTTTCACACTTAAGCCATTAACCACTTAACCCCCGGACCATATTGCTGGTCAAAGACCAGAGCACTTTTTGCGATTCGGCACTGCGTCGCTTTAACTGACAATTGCTCGGTCGTGCGATGTGGCTCCCAAACAAAATTACCATCCTTTTTTTTCCCACAAATAGATATATACATATTTTTCGTAAAAAAAAAAATCGCAATAGGAGTTTATTGATTGGTTTGCGCAAAAGTTATAGCGTTTACAAAATAGGGTGTATTTTTATGGCATTTTTATTAATATTTTTTTTACTAGTAATGGCGGCGATCAGCGTTTTTTTTTCTTGGGTACTGCGACATTATCGCGGACACTTTTGACACATTTTTGGGACCATTGGCATTTTTATAGCCATCATTGCTATAAAAATGCATTGGATTACTATAAAAATGCCACTGGCAGTGAAGGGGTTAACACTAGGGGGCGGGCAAGGGGTTAAGTATGTTCCCTGGGTGTGTTCTAACTGTAGGGAGGGGGGGGGGTTGACTGACATGGAGAAATGACTGATCTTCTGTTCATACATTGTATGAACAGAAGATCAGCATTTCTCTCCCTGACAGAACCAGAAGCTGTGTGTTTACACACAAAGCTCCCGGTCCTCGCTCTGTAACGAGCGATCGCGTGTGCCCGGCACGGGAGTCGGGGGCGCCTAGTGGCCTGCGCGAGAGCCGATGTATAGCTACTGTATAGCGCAGGGGAGCCGACCTGCCGCCGTAAAACGACAGCGGCTGGTCGGCAACTAAGTCAGCCACACGACCATTTGTATTGTCCTAGAAAAAACTAAGTTTTTCTCGACGTGATTCTTGTCAAGCCTGCCTTGCAAACACACGATCGTGAAAAAAAAAAGCGCGGTGACGTACAACACGTACGACGGCACCATAAAGGGGAAGTTCCATTTAGATGGCGCCACCCTTTTGGCTGCTTTTGCTGATTTCGTGTTGGTAAAAGTTTGAGAGACGATTCATGCTTTTCAGTCTTCGTGCTTTTCATTCTGTTACAGCGTGACGAATGTGCTATCTCCATTACGAACGCTACTTTTACCAGAACAAACGCTCCCTTCTCATAACTTGCTTCTGAACAAGCACGTTTTTTCCCATCGTTAAAGCCTACACAAGACCGTTTTTCACGACGTTCTCTGCAGCGCTTTAGGAGCGGTGTATACACCGCTCCTAAAGTGCCCCTTCCCATTGAGGAGCTTTTTTTTTACACCAAAGCGCCTGAAAAACGCCCAGTGTGAAAGGGGTCTTAGCGGAGCTTTACCAGCATTTTTCGGGTGCTGGCAGTGAAAGAGCTCTGCACGCACTCAGGCTTTCACATTGGGATTGCAGATGAGGCTTCTTTCAGGCGTTTTACGGGCCCTTTATTTACTTTCAAAGTATTTTATTTTCAATAAATAAGAAATAATATAAAGACAATAAATCACAATACATCTTAGTGTAATCAAGATAACTTCTGGAGAGATATAACAAAAAAGAAAGGATAATCAACAACCAATAAGCGAATATAAACGGAATAACAGGTTACGGACGCTTTTTTTTTTGCGCCAAAGCGCCTGAAAAACGCCCCAGTGTGAAAGGGGTCTTAGGCTGCCCATTCATAGTGCAAACTTCTTTCTTGTAACCACGGGTTGCAGGAAAGCAATTTGCACGATTCCTCAGTTCGAACCATGTATGGCAGGCCTTGCTGAATTAAAATTGTATAGTGTAGTTGTTAATGAGGCATTTACATTTTAAAAGCCCTCTCTTCCATGTTTTTAATTGAAAGGCATTTTACCGGTACTATTTTTATATTGTATTAACTGGAGCACTTTGTTGGTTCTTCGTAATCTTTCAACCTCCTTGCCTATATCCAGAGATGATATAATATACCAACAGGGAGTGTATTGTGTAAGTGGTTAGCACCTCCACCTAACGGCACTAGGATCTTCAGTCCGAATCCCAACCATGACCCTGCCTGGAGTTTGCATGTTCTCCTTGTGCCTGAGTGGGTTTCCTCCCACACTCCAAATACATACTGGTAGGTTAATTGGCTCCTGTCTAAATTGGCCCTAGTATGTGCATGTATGAATGTGAGTTGGGGATCTTAGATTGTAAGCTCTTTGTGGGCAGGGACTGCTGTGAATGTACACTACTGTATATGTAAAGCCCTGCGTAAATTGATGGCACTATATAAGTACCTGCAAAAAATAAAATAAATGAGTGGGCATCTCGTAGACTGGCCATAGGTGAGTACCCACAGACCAGTCAGGGTGCCAATGCTGACCCTTGTCCACAGCCAAAAGCTCCTACCACAAGCATGTGAAGATCAGAACTGGGCCATGGAGCACTGGAAGAAGGTGGCCTAGTGTGATGAATCTAATGTTTTCTTTTACATCATGTGGATGGCAGGGTGCTTGTGCGTCACTTGCCCATGGAAGAAAAGAGAAGAAGATGGCAAGCTGATGGTTTGGACAATGTTCTGCTGGTAAACCTTGGTCCTGCCATTTATGTGGATGTTGCTTTGACACATGCCACCTACCTAAACGTTGCTGGCCAAGTACACCCCTTCATAAAAACGGTATTCCTTGATGGCCGTGGCCCTTTTCAGCATAATAATGCACCCTGCCACACTGCAAAAATAGTTCAAGAATGGTTAAAGGAACACAACAATGAGTTCAAGGTGTTGACTTCAAATTCTACGGATCTCAATTAAATAGAGCATCTGTGAGATGTGCTGGAAAAAGTCTGATCCGTGGAGGCCTTGCAACTTACAGGACTTAGAAGTGGGGCCAAAGCTTTTTTGCCTTGCTTCTCCAATAGATCACAGGAGAACAGTTTGTTCTGCACTCCTGTGATCTGTTATCAGCTGACAGCGGGATGAAGCCTGCTATTGACTGCCATCGCAGAGCTGGTCCAGGCTCTGAAAAGATCTGGACCACAAACTGGAGCGGCACCTGGCTCAGCCTCTCTGCAATCCCTTGAGATCCTGAGCCAACTCCTCCTTCACCTTCCACAGCCCAGCGCTCCAGTGAGTACTGGAGGAGAGAACAGAGAGCCGCTGACTGTTGCAGCTCTCTGCTCCGAGCAGAAGGGTGAACTGAATGAACAGCGGTGTTTGATTTCTCAGTTCTCACAACAGAGCCGGGGGACAGACGCAGCATCGCATTGATGCTGCACCAACCTAGGTGAGTATTTTTTTTTGTAAACCCTGAACTTCTCTCTGCTATTAATGGCTTGGTGCCAGATACCACAGTATACCTTCAGCGGTCTAGTGGCATCCATGCCTCGTTGGGTCAGGGCTGTTTTGCGACCCACTCATTATTAGTTGTGTGGTCATTAAAGTTATGGCTAATCAGTGTATTTAAATGAAGATTTTAGAATAAATTTTAACTGAATGTGACATTAGACACTGTGTGTGTGTATATGTGTATATGTGTGTATATATATGTGTGTGTGTGTGTATATATATATATATAATATATATATATATTGTGAGGGCGGGACTCTGTGCTATGGGAAAGATTGCTGGTTTACTCCAGATTTTAGAGAGAAAGACATGCTGATTGCACAGCTGTGTGTTGGGCTATTTAGTTGTGACCTGACTATGGCTCAGGGCCCCACCCACAGACAGGAAGGGCCAGATCCACAAAGAACTGCCTACCTTTAGGCAGGCGTAGCGTATCTCAGATACACTACGCCACCGCTCCTCAACCGCTCCTTCCCATTGAAAGCATTGGGAAACCACGGCTATACTTTTTCGTCCGCTAGAGGGGGGGTAAAACTGCACTGCTAGCAGCCGAATACCGCCACTATTCCGACGGTAAAGCGTCGCTAAAAATAGCGGCGCTTTACCGCCACCGCACCTCCCGCCCCAGTTTGAAAGGGGCCTTACAGATAGCCAAAAAGGATCAATAGTGTCAGTGGGAACCTGTTTGCAGGCGCTATTTTTAGCACAATAGCGCCTGCAAACCGCCCCAGTGTGAAAGGGGTCTAAGGGGGGGATTTTTCCCATTAACCATAGGTGTATTTTTTATAGTGACCATCACACTAATGCATCAAGGGTTGTACATATTCATTTTTATCAGGGGTTCCTCTAGATTTTCAAGGGTTGCTCTTTGTTGAGAAAGGCTGGTATAGATTGTATGTGACCTGGGAATTGCTGCTACTATTGCACACCTTTTTTGTTTTATTGGATCTTCTTGTACTTGGTTACAGCAGTTGTGTCCACCATGCGACCCAAGACAACTTTGGATGCAGCACAACACAAAATCATAAACTTACTTCAAAATGTTGACTTTTTTTAATATATATATTGTAAGGGGTTAGCTCGGTAGCGGGGTGTGTGACCCCCTGGATGGGTTCACTACACACTGAATTTATACAGACAGGCAGTCGAAGACGGTTGAAAACAAACATTTTGGTTTATTCTTCCATCTTGCTGGAAACAAGTGCAAGCATCCAAACAGCATAAACAAAATCAAACATAAATTAAACCCTCGCCACTTTGGGCGTCTACCTTCCACACAGGAACCTATCTAATGAAGTCTGGCACAGCCTAGTGCTGGGCAGACACTGCTGGCCATACAGCATAAAAACAATAGTCTTTTGATTTTTATCACACAGAAAAATCAATCCTCTCCTCACCTTCTCAGAAGACTTTTAGTACACTGCTTCTCCTTACTCACAAAGCTTCAGGATGCAGCAAATTCAGTGGTAATCCTCTGGACTACTTATAGAGGCCTTAATTGCCTCATTCTGAACAGCTGGAGTCTTCCAACGGCCTTTAGCCTTTTCTGGCTACATTTGCAGCCGACACCTAATAACAATTGGTGTATTGTCTAAACAAGGCAGAAATGTATGTCCCGTCTGTGACAACACCCACAGATTTACCTGACTTCCTGTCACATACACCCCCTCTTGTTTCAACCCTAGGGTTGGGACACAGGTTGCCAGGCAGGCATGCACTCGGGACAACCCATCTGCATTCCCCATTTTAGCACCGGGGCGATGCGTTACCACAAAACTAAATTCCTGGAGGGCCAGGAACCACCTATTTATTCTCCTATTGGTCTCTTTGTTCTGTGCCATCCACTTCAATGGGGCATGATCCGTCACCAGTTCAAACTATCTACCCACGAGGTAGTACCGGAGAGAGAATCCAAAGCCCATTTCACCGCCAAACATTCGTTCTCAATAGTGGCATAATTCTCTTCATGGGCCTTCAACTTTCGGCTGAGGTACATAACAGGGTGTTCCTCCCCCTTGATAATCTGAGACAGTACAGCTCCTAAGCCCACATTTGACGCATCTGTCTGAACCACGAAGTCCCGTGAAAAATCAGGCGAATTTAAAACTGGCTGACTACATAAGGCCTGTTTTAAAGCCTGAAAAGCTGTTTCTGCTTCGGGAGTCCATTTGGTCTTTACAGACTCCTTCCCTTTGGTCAAATTGGTCAGGGGAACAGCCTGTGAGGCAAAATGGGGGATAAAGCGGCGATAGTAGCCCGCGATCCCCAAAAATGCACGAACCTGTTTCTTGTTGGTGGGACGTTGATTAGACCTCTTCCAATGCTATACCCCAGATACTTCGCCTCTTCTAGCCCAAGGGTACATTTTTTGGATTGGCTGTAAACCCGGCTTTCCAGATGGAATCCAACACAGCCGTAACTTTTGGCAAGGCTGATTCCCAATCCTCACTGTGGATGACACTGTCATCGAGGTATGCAGCAGCATAGGCTCGATGAGCCCGAAGGGTCTTATCCATGGTGCGTTGAAATGTGGCGGGAGCATTCTGTAACCCAAAAGGCATCCTCCGATATTGGAAAGATCCGTCTGGAGTTACAAATGCTGTTTTTTCGCTGGCCGACTCCGAGAGAGAAATTTGCCAATAACCCTTGGTCAGGTCTAACGTTGTCATATACTGGGCAGTGCCTAGGCGATCAATCAGTTCATCTATGCGGGGCATAGGATAGGTGTCAAACTTAGTGATTTGATTCAGGCGGCGAAAGTCATTACAAAACCGCCAACTTCCATCTGGTTTGGGCACTAAGACAATGGGACTTGACCAATCACTATTTGACTCTTCTATCACCCCCAGCTCAAGCATTTGTTTTACTTCCTGGTGAATTGCCTCTCGCCGGGCTTCTGGAATTCTATAAGGCTTCAACTTGACCTTATCCCCTGGTGTGGTGATAATGTCATGTTCAACTCCGGAGACCCAACCTGGCAGGTCTGAAAACTTCTCTTTATTACGGAGCACAAATTCTTTAACCTCCTGTTTCTGAGTTTTGGATAGAGTCTCCGCTATCCCAACTTCAGGGACAGCCAGGTTAAATGGAGCAGAAAATCGGGTAGTCTTAGCGACCAAGGACTCTCTATCCTTCCATGGTTTCAGCAAGTTCACGTGATAGAGCTGCTCAGGTTTTCTTCTTCCCGGTTGGCTAATTTTATAATTCACCACTCCCATTTTTTCCAACACTTCATATGGACCCTGCCATTTGGCTAGGAATTTACTTTTGACCGTGGGGACCAACACCAACACCCTATCACCAGGTGCAAAGGAACGGACCTGGGCCCCACGTTTGTAAATCCTTTGTTGAGCCAATTGGGCTTGGGCTAAATGTTCCTTCACAATCGGCATCACTTGGGCAATTCTGTCTTGCATTTGGGCCACATGTTCAATCACACTTTGATGAGGGGAACTCTCACTCTCCCATGTTTCCCTGGCAATGTCCAGTAGGCCCCGAGGGTGCCTCCCATACAGTGGTTCAAACGGAGAGAACCCTGTGGACGATTGGGGAACCTCTCTTATTGCAAACATCAGATAAGGGAGCAGATAATCCCAATTCTTTCCGTCTTTATCCACCACCTTCCTCAACATTTGTTTTAAGGTTTTATTAAACCTTTCCACTAACCCGTCTTTCTGAGGGTGATATACTAATGTACGTAATTGGGTCACTTTCAGGAGTTTACAAAGTTCTTTGGTCACCCTAGACATAAATGGGGTGCCCTGGTCAGTTAGGACTTCCTTAGGAAGACCCACACGGCTGAAAACCTGAAACAACTCTTTGGCAATGGTTTTAGCAGAGGTGTTTCGGAGAGGAATCTCTTCTGGGTACCGGGTGGCATAGTCCATTATTACCAAGATGTGCTGGTGCCCTCTAGTGGACTTCAGTAAGGGGCCAACCAAGTCTATGGCGATCCTCTCAAAAGCGATAATGGGCAGGGGTACCAACGGACTGCGGAAATGTGGCATGGGTGCAGTAATCTGACACACTGGACAGGAAGAGCAGTACAATTCCACTTCTTTAGTGATCCCAGGCCAATAAAACCTCTGGGTGATCCTCTCCCGGGTTTTTTACGCTCCCAAATGTCCCCCAAGAATGTGCCCATGGGCCAGTTCCAAAGCCATCTTGCGGTACGGTTTAGGCACTACCAGTTGCTCAATGGTGTCCTCTATCCTCTGTGACACTCAATATAACAGGTCCCTTTCAATAATGAAGTAAGGGAGGGCAACCCTCTCGTCAAGGTTAACTAACTCCCCATCTATCTTCACTACATTCTCCCGGGCTCTTAGCAATGTGGGGTCCCTCAATTGCTCAGTGACAAAATTTTCTCTGTGCACCTCGAGGTCATCAAACCCTATCAGCCGCTGTTCCTCTTCTGAGGTAGCAGGCTCCTCCCTAGGGACTGGTGTTTCCCCTGCTAATACTGAGAATGGAAACTCGGGAGAATCCTCAGTTATAGGTTTCTGGAGTAGATGGTTCAGACTCAGAAAAACCACCTACTGGGGAATCTGGGCAGTCCCAGAGTTCCCAGAATTTTGGGAAATCCCTTCTCACAATGGCGTCATGTGACAGTTTGGGAACTAAACCCACCTGGTGACACAAGTTACCGAGGGAGGTTTCAAAGGAAACCGTAGTCACCGGATATTCTCGAGTGTCCCCATGTACACAAACTACAGCCATTTTCCTTGGATATAAGGTTTTTCCCACCACTAGATCACTTTTCACTAAGGTGACCAGGCTACCTGAATCCAACAATACCACAACATTTTTACCATCTTGGCACATTCTATATAAAGGTTTCTCATTTCCCTTTACTGCAGCGCATGTGATTGCAAAAAGGGACTGTCTTCTCTCAGTCAGAAAGTCACACTGCATGGGTTCATCACCCGCTGGGCAAACCGCTGCTACATGTCCCTCTTCCCTGCAACGGTAACAAATCAACCTTCTGGTCCTCTCCTGTGGGATGGGTCTTCCTGGCCGCTCTCGCCAAACATTAGCAGTTGTCCCGATAATTCCTCTAGTTGCTCCTTGGTACCTCTCTCCACCCCCATCCCTTGATGCAGTCTTACCTATAGCTGGGGAGGGTCTGGTCTTGGGGTGAAAAGTCTGTGCGTCTCTGGTGGAAGAGGACAAATTCTCTGTTGTTAGGTACCTTTCGACCAGGTCTACAAGTTTGTCTGCGGTTTCCGGACCACCATGGTTCACCCATTTATGCAGGGTGTTAGGAAGAGACCTAAGACATTTACCTGACTTCCTGTCACTATATATATATATAAATATAAATTTCTCGCACCGGTTTTATGTTGCCTTCATTTACTTTAAAAAATAAAATGTATGTTTTTATCACTGGGGTACATTTAGCTATATCACTGCTCATTAACAATTCCTCTCCTTCCAATGTGGCCCAGGAAAGTCAAGTATTTGGACACCCCTGATTTACAGTATCATTTTTGGATAAAGAACACCAAACCAGAAGCAGATTACCAGGCACTGCTATTACTTATGACCTTTTTTTGTTCTATACATGAGCTATTGGTATACTGTACATAATATCAAAGACAATTGCTTTTTTTGCTACCTCTATCCATGTACCTATGCATTACTTGCAATGTTGGTGTATTGTTTCAGCTAAACTTACTTTACCATTTGTTGCCAATCCGTTATTTAACCACTTGCTTACTGGGTACATATACCCCCTTCCTGCCCAGGTGAAATTTCAGCTTTCAGCACTGTCACGCTTTGAATGACAATTATGCAGTCGTGCCATGTGGCTCCCAAACAAAATTGATTTCCTTTTTTTCCCCCACAAATGGAGCTTTCTTTTGGTGGTATTTGATCTTCTCTGTGGTTTTTATTTTTTGCGCTATAAACAAAGTGCGACAATTTTGAAAAAAACACAATATTTTTTACTTTTTGCTAGAATAAATATCCCAATTTAAAAAAAAAAATATATATATATTTTTTCTCAGTTTAGGCCGATACGTATTCTTCTACATATTTTTGGTAAAAATAAAAATCGCAATAAGCGTATAGTGATTGTTTTGCGCAAACGTTATAGCGCCTACAAAATAGGGGATAGAATTATGACTTTTTTTAAAAAAAAAATTTTTTTTAATAGTAATGGCGACGATCTATGATTTTTGTCAGGACTGCGATATTACGGCACACACATTGGACACTTTTGACACATTTTTGGGACCATTCACATTTATATAGCGAACAGTGCTATAAATATGCATTGATAACTGTATAAATGTGACTGGCAGGGAAGGGGTTTACACTAGGGGATGAGGAAGGGGTTAATGTGTTCCCTGCTAGGTGGTGATTCTTACTGTTGGGGGAGGGGACTGACTGGGGGAGTTCACCGATCGTTATCCCTATATACAAGGGACACACCATTGGTCTCCTCTCCCTGACAGGATGTGGATCTCTGTGTTTACACACAGAGATCCATGTTCCTGTCTCTGTGACTGCCGATCGCGGGTGCCTGGCGGACATCGCGACCACCAGGCACGCGCATCGGCACCTGAGTGACGCGGCCGCCAGCGGCGCTCTCGTGCCTCCCGGCAATTAAGAGCCACATTGTGGCCGTAAAAAGTCGTCGGGCGGGCGGCAAGTGGTTAAATACCACATTAAACCCCAAAGAAATATAAATCAGTTACGTGATAAAAATAAATGCTTTGCACCTTTTGCAATACTTACAAATACTCTGCAACCGTCTATTGGTAATAAATCGGTATAGTTGGAGAACTTAAAGTGGTTGTAAACCTCAGGCATGAAATATGAATAAAGTATATCCTTCTATGGTGTGTCTCAATTAAAGCGGATGTGCCACTAAAAAAATATATTAAAAGCCAGCAGCTACAAATACTGCAGCTGCTGACTTTTAATATAAGGACACTTACCTGTCCTGGAGTCCAGCGCCGATCGCAGCAGATGACGAGCCGATCGCTCGTCACCCTGCTGCTCCCCCCTCCATCCACGGTGAGGGAACCAGGAAGTGAAGCGCTCCGGCTTCACTGCCCGGTTCCCTACGGCGCATGCGCGAGTCGCGCTGCGCCCGCCGATTGGCTCCCGCTGTGTGCTGGGAGCCGAGTGTTCCCAGCATACAACGGGGGACGGACGGGAAGCAAGGGAAAAACCCGTCTTTTTCCCGCATCGTAGGGCCGGAAGTGGGTGCAGATACCTGTCTGTAGACAGGTATCTGCACCCCCCTCCCCCCTGAAAGGTGTCAAATGTGACACCAGAGGGGGGGAGGGTGCCGATCAGCGGGACTCCACTTTAGAGTGGAGATCCGCTTTAAGAGCACTAATACCCCGTACACACGATCACATTTTCAGTCGGAAAAACCTTGGATAGTTTTTACGACGGAATTCCGCTCAAGCTTGGCTTGCATACACACGGTCAGACGATTGCATTTTCTGATAGGAATTTTTTCCACTGGAAAATTTAAAAACCAGCCCTCAATCCTTTGCTGGTGGAAATTCCGACAGTAAAAGTCCGATGGAGCATACACACTGTCGGAATTTCCGTTCAAAAGCTCACATCGGTCTTTTGCTGTCAGAAAATCTGATTGTGTAAGTGTAATTTTCTGTCTGCTACTTCGTTCCTCTGCTATTGGCATTAATCACTTCTGTCAAGTTTTCCTGATGCTAATGCCGTGTACACACGACCGTTTTTCATGATGTGAAAAATGCAATTTTTTTTAAATGGTCATTAAGAACGATCGTGTGTAGGCTCCAGATAATTTTTCTCTATGTGAAAAATGGGCATTAAAAATTTAGAACATGCTCTAAATTTTTGTGTCATTTTTCATGTTGCCGTTTTTCACGCCGTGACAGGAGGGAGCTTCCACGTCGTGAAAAACGGTCATGTGTAAGCTTTAACGACGTGAAAAAAAAACGCGCATGCTGAGAAGCAAGTTATGAGACGGGAGCACTCGTTCTGGTAAAACTAGCGTTTGTAATGGAGATAGCACATTCGTCACGCTGTAACAGACTGAAAAGCACGAAGACTGGAAAGCGCAAATCGTCTCTCACCAAACTTTTACTAACACAAAATCGGCAAAAGCAGCTCAAAGGGTGGCGCCATCTGAACGGAACTTCCCCTTTTATAGTGCCGTTGTACATCACCGCGCTTTGCTCGAGCATTTTTTTACACGATCGTGTGTAGGCAAGGCAGACTTTACAAGAATCACATCGAAAAAAACGTTGTTTTTTCTAAGACATTAAAAATGGTCGTGTGTACGCGGCTTAACCACTTATGGACCGGACCAATATGCTGCTACATGACCCAAGGGGTTTTTACAATTCGGCACTGCGTCGCTTTAACAGACAATTGCGCGGTCGTGCGACGTGGCTCCCAAACAAAATTTTTCCCCACAAATAGAGCTTTCTTTTGTTGGTATTTGATCACCTTTGCGGTTTTTATTTTTTGCGCTATAAACAAAAATAGAGCGACAATTTTGAAAAAAATGCAATATTTTTTACTTTTAGCTATAATAAATATCCCCCAAAAACATATATAAAATTTTTTTTGTTCCTCAGTTTAGGCCGATACGTATTCTTCTACCTATTTTTGGTATAAAAAAAATCGCAATAAGCGTTTATCGGTTGGTTTGTGCAAAATTTATAGCGTTTACAAAATAGGGGATAGTTTTATTGCATTTTTATTAATTTTTTTTTTTTTACTACTAATGGCGGTGATCAGCGATTTTTTTCATGACTGCGACATTATGGCGGACACTTCTGACAATTTTGACACATTTTTGGGACCATTGTCATTTTCACAGCAAAAAATGCATTTAAATTGCATTCTTTATTGTGAAAATGACAGTTGCAGTTTGGGAGTTACCGCAGGGGGCGCTGTAGGTTTTAGTGTTCACTTAGTGTGTGTTTACAACTGTAGGGGGGTGTGGCTGTAGGAATGACGTCATCGATCGAGTCTCCCTATATAAGGGATCACTTGATCGATGCAGCGCCATAGTGAAGCACGGGGAAGCCGTGTTTACATAAGGCTCTCCCCGTTCTTCAGCTCCGGGGAGCGATCGCGACTGAGTGGCTATAAACAAATAGCCGCGCCGTCGTCCCGGATCGCTCCCCGAGGGAACCCGACCGCCGCATGTAGCGGGGGCGGTCCCGATCGGACCCCGACCCACGTCTAGGCAGGGACGTACAGGTACGCCAATGTGCCTGTACGTGCCATTCTGCCGACGTATATGTACATGCGGCAGTCGGGAAGTGGTTAAGAGAAAAATGGTGACAGGAGGGAGCTCCAGCTGATTGACAGTCTCAGCTCTGTTCCTGTAAGCTGTATATAAGGGGGTGTGTCTCTTCCCTCCAATCATCTCTCAGAGCTCTCCTCACTGAGCTATGCAAGAATGTAATTTCAGCCCCTTTTTTCTGAACTCTCAGGCTTTATGAATTTAGCCATTTGAACGGAGGTAGAGAAGACAGCAAATAGACCTATACTACTTATGTTGGAGGATTTGTTTCATCTCTGTGTATGATCTGAGAATAGTCCCTTCATGGGGTATATGTTACGACCACTTTTAAGGTATATGTTCAGCCAAAACATTTTGAGAAAATTTAGAATGCAGGTTTTTGTTGCTGTTCGTGTTCCTGCTAGGTAGATTAAACCCTATTTGCCCTGTTGACAGATGTCACCAAAACCGAGAGTGATTGGAAGTCTAAACTTTTAGGGATGTCACCAGCACACTTGTTCCAGGCGTAAATGTCTAAGGCCTCATGTATGAGGTGGTATCAACGTTTTGAGACTAGTTTTGTAACGCGCCAACAGATGGCAGCACAAGGCTGCACACGCCGTCACAGGGAGCACCGACCTTCATAAGTCAGTGTGCCAAAAGACCGCATCCTGTGTACAATGGGAGCTGTGCAACTGGTGCTATTGTGACCATTTGCATTACCACTTTTGATTTTTTATCATAGACGGCAAGTTGGAACAATGAGCAAACTTAAAATTCGGCACAAAACTAAAATCTGCCACCGAGATGTTTGACATGATTTGGCAAGTTTATGGATGCTGCCATGAGTTGAAGCTCCAGCTCAAAGGTTGCCATTTCTACACTATTGCCGAGATCCAGAAGGTGCTTGACACACTTCGGAAAGAAGACTTCTAGGACACATTGCAGAAGTAGCCTGGAGCACTGTATTGCTGTGCAAGGGAGCTATTTTGAAGGTGATAGTGTGTGTAAACATAGATAAATAAAGTAATTTCTTGTAAACAGAGCTAGTCTCGAAACTTTGTGATGCCGCCTCGTACATGTAAGGATTTTTCAATGGTATACCATTCACGGTGCATTCACCTTTTTGTTTTAGGTGCAGTTGGTTTCGCTGCGTTTAGAGAAAAGAGAATTGTGTGGATCCAGGGGCTAAATAGACATTCTAAACGCGCCTAAGTAAACACGCCTAAATGCAGCTATACCGGCTTTAAAGCAGGGACATCTAAGTGTAGGAAAAGGGGATCTAGGAGGCATAACATATTGGCTATGCTTCCTAGATGACTTCTCCTGCGTTTAGAAAAGCTAAATGCGCCAGTGTGGTGAAGCCTACGAGTGGCATTCACATTGTAGGGGTTTCCTTTGATCTCCTGTTACTTCTCTGTGATCTCCAAAACAGGACATAGACAACAAAAAATCATCTAGAAGGGGTTTTAAACTTTCCTTACTTTTTATTCGTAAGTTAACAAAAATTAACAATTCAACACCTGTAAATATATGGCTGCTTGTATCTTTACAGTTATGAATAATATTTAAAGAGGAAGTAAACCCTCTATAACATTTTTTTTTTAAACCCTGCAAGAAAAAGGCATAATGAGCTAGTATTCATAGCATACTAGCTCATTATGAATTGCTTACCTGAGATCGAAGCCCCCAAAGCGACCCTCGTTCCTCCTCTGCAGCTGCCATGATATCCGGGTGACTGCCGGGTGTCGCGGCTCTGGCGCTGTGATTGGCCGGAGCCGCGATGACGTCACTCCCACGCATGCGCGCAATCGCCTTCACTAATGGCACGCTCGGTGCATCAGCGCCGTTGTCTACAGCGCGCATGTGCCATAGACAATGATGCTGTCTTTTCTGCAAATATCTCCTAAACCGTGTAGGTTTAGAAGATATTTGTTGCACCTACAGGTAAGCCTTAATCTAGGCTTACCTGTAGGTTAAAGTGGTGTGTAAGGGTTTACAACCACTTTAATATTAAAGACCATGTTGGGTAAAATAAAAATCACAGTAACCACTACTGGATCTACAATTCTGGCCTTGCATACACAGTTTAGCTTTAGACTGGCCTGATCTGAAACCGATTTGATGATCTATGGTGCTAGCCATATATGACATGGCAAACTGGGTGCCAACCATGCATGTGATTCAGTAGATGGTCGGTAGCAGTGTTGCAAAAGCCTTCTACATAATGTGGCCCAAAGGGAATTGCATTTTCTATTCCGGCTTTTTGCAAAAAGGAGTAGATAAATGTGTTTACCTTCAGATAGACTGCTGTAGAAGTAAAGTATGTAGGAGCTGTGCCCTAGAATGGCACCATAGGCCTGACTCTCAGCTGAGAGTCATGCCAACTTGTTTCTATGGAAACGGTAGCTCTACATTTGCCATTGGTAAAAAGCACACTGAAAAATTTAACTTTTTATTAAAGTGACAGATGAAGTAGATATTTCGAACGGACTGGAGATAAAAAAAAAAAAAACTTTATTACAAGCCCTAGTGATTTTAACCTGGCATATGATGGAAAAACAGGTTATATATACAGGTCATCATGAATTAAATCTACACATCAAAATCATCAGCAGGGAAAGCTACAGGGCCGGTTCACCCTAGACCAGTGATGGCAAATCTTGGCACCCCAGATGTTTTGGAACTACATTTCCAATGATGCTCAACTACACCGCAGAGTGCGCAAGCATCATGGAAGATGTCGTTCCAAAACATCTGGGGTGCCAAGGTTCGCCATCACTGCCCTAGACACTATATGTGAATTGCACAGGTATACTGTGCGGTTCCTATGCAATTCACATGCAGTTCTGTAAGTGTGATATCAGCCCATTCATTTTTTCTGAAATCGCACAGCACCAAAAGGGTGCATGCACTACTTTTGGAACCATACTTTTGTACCATGCAATCCAGTGCTGGCAAACACACTGCGCTTGGGGTGTCCTTAACTTAGTTTTGACACCCACTGCAGGTAGCAAATGTAGTGCGTTTATAAACGTGGGGCATGCGTGAGTTTCCCGCACCGCGTTCTGGTGTGAACTGGCCCACAGAGCGCTATAGTAATACAAATCTTCACTTTGCCTGTAAAAGTTTAAACCTGGACACCTGGGTGTCATGCAATTGCCTCTGCTGCTTCCCTTGATGGTTCTAAAGAAGAGTTTCCTGTATTTTAAACTCCTCTAGTCCAAACTCCTTTGCAGCCTTTAACATTCAACACCCCTGGTAATGTTGAATGCCTGCATCCTCCACTGCTTGCTGTGGTCCCATACCCCAGTACTAAAGTTACTTTAGGACTTTGCAGTGATGCAATGGCTGGAGGGAGGAAACAACAAAGCGCAGTAGGGGGGCACAGCATTCAACACTTCTAAAAATGTCAAATACTGACACTTGCAGCGCTGGAGGACCAAGAAGTTTGGACTAGCTGCTCTTCAGAGAGGCGATTTATTGACAGCCTTCTATTCCAGGGAACGTTTTAATATTCTTGAAAAGCCATAGAGTAGAGCTGAACGATTCTGGCCAAAATGAAAATCGCGATTTATTTATTTTTGCTTAGAATAAAGATCACAATTCTCTCACGATTCTTGCAGCATAAAATCTTTTACATTATACAAAAAATTTGGGCTAACTTTACTGGTTACCGTATTTTCCGGCGTAGAAGACGACCCCCTAATTTTCCAGCTAAAATGTTGGTTTTGGGATATACTCGCCGTATAAGACGACCCCCTTCCCCCCTCACTGTGCCATTGCATGCCTCGCTGTGCCATTGTATACCTCACTGTCCTATTGCATACCTTACTGTGCCATTGCATGCCTCACTTCGACGATCTCCATACCTTATCCCTGGCAGAGTCAGTCAGACTGCGGGCGTCCATTGTTCAAAAACCGCGCCTCCTCCTCGTCTTGTTCCGTGATACGTGGAACACGGTTTCCCAGCAGAGCCTGTGTTCAGTGTTTCGCCAGGCGGAACACTGAACACAGACTCTGCTGGGAAACTGAGTGTTCCGCCCATCATAGAACAGCACAAGGAGGAGGCGCGGCTTTTGAACAATGAACGCCCACAGTCTGACTGACTCTGCATCCGGCGTATAAGACAACCCCCCGATTTTTGAGGCATATTTTTAAGTATAAAAGGTCATCTTATGCGCCGGAAAATACGGTAGTTTTTTTTTATTCATTAAGGTTATTTCTTTCCAAAAAATTGCATTTAAAAGACCGCTGCGGAATACAGTGCAATATAAAATATTGCAACCACCACCATTTTATTCTCTTTTGTTGTTTTTAAGTGGTTAAACTTTCTTAATTTATACACAGAAGTATATTCCTTTGATGTAAAAGACAAATTGTTACAATGTTTAGACTTAATAAGAATGTTCTGATACTTGGCAGGCTATCCAGATTTTACAGCTGTGGCTTCAGCAGAGCAGAGAGAATTCTCTGCATAGAAAGATCGGGAAATACTTTGTCAAGATCGCAACAGGGGAAAAAATTGCGATAACTATTCTTGACGATTAATCGTGCAGCTCTACCATAGAGTCACTTTTAGGCTACTTGCATTAAGGAACCGAACTGTAGATTTGCGGAAAAAATAACTATACTGTCTGTCTTCCCTTCCAGAGGATTTGTAATTGTGTGTAGTCATTCTTGTACTTCACAGAACCTTGGTCCACTGCTTATTCAGCCAGGTGATGTCATGATTTCAAAGGTCAAGTTTCCCATGTGTATTGCCTGATTATAAGCATTTTCAAGTTTTTTGTTTTTATGAAATTTGCCTCCGAAAATAGCCGAACATGCGGCGCCTGCGTGGACCTCGCTGTAAGTGGCCAGTCCGGCCTCACTTCGCTCGCTCAGTCTCCTGGCTCTTTTTTTAACATCCTCCATGTCCACGGGGATGGTAAGGAATGAGTCTGGATGTCAGAAGTGTGTGCAATTTTCAGAGGCAAGTGCCGCGCCTGCGCATAATCCGCCGGGGGACTTTTTTTGGCAAGACACCGGTCTACACTACAGCAACTTGGGATCCGACTTGTCAGACCTCAAGTTGCCCCAAGTCGCTGGACATAAGAAATTCCATTGAAGTGAATGAGAGTGGTCTTAATGTACACTACTGAAGTTACTCCGACTTCAGAAAAGGTTCCTGTACTACTTCAAGGCGTCTTCAAGGCGACTTGTACCCATAGATTTCAATGGAAGTCGCCTCCAAAGTCGGATCTCCGTCTTAACTGAAGCAACTTTACAGGAAAAGAAAATAGTTTTCTCAGGCAAACCCCTCCCTCCCACAGAGCTGATTATTCTTTGATTGGCCACAGCCAAAGTCCGCTGTCCTGGAGGCAACTTCAAGTCGCGTTTCAAGTTGCTCCAAGTTGTGCTGAAGTCACCTACAAATCGCCTTGCAAAGTCGCGCTGTAAGTCGTGTTGCCCCTGTGTGAACCGTCAGTAACAGGACTGTTTTGTTTCCTCATTGAAGAATTTTTGTTCAAGCTATTGTAATACATAAAATGTGTGTACTCTGTGTTTGCTTTGCTTTTCAGATGCTTCCCATTGTATTTTGAATAAAAAGCTGGTATGGTATGTGCATGAATTGGTCAAAGCCAACAGGAAAAAAATTGCTAGAATACTTACAGTATCGGAGGAGTCTTATTCAGTAGCTTATTTAAAATATCCTTTATGAATGTATAATACATGTACTATACACTGATATTAAAGGCAGAATTTTCTTCTTTTTTTTTTTTTTTCAAATAACAAACATGTCATACTTACCTACTCTGTCCAGTGGCTTTGCACAGAAGACCCCTGGTCCTCCTCTTCTCAGGTCCTCCACCGGCACTCCTGGCCCCTCCACCCTGCCAAGTTCCCACATAGCCAGCAGCTTGCTATGGGGGCACCTGAGCAGGCTCACTACCAAGCCGCTGCTCTGTGTGTCCACTGACACACGGAGCACGGCTCAGCCCCACCTCCGCTCTCTCTTCATAGACTCACTGGCTGTTATTGACATTAGTGGGAGACAACGGCTCTTGCTGCTATCTCAGCCAATGAGGAGGAAGAGACCCAGGAGAGCTGCTGCTCTTGTGCAGATTACTGGATTGAGATGTGGCTCAATTAAGTATTAGAGGGTCTGGGAGAGCTGCTGCACACATGTTTTTTTTTTACCTTTGTGCATAGAATGCACAAAGGTAAAAAAAACCTTGAGCTTTTACAACCCCTTTAGGCCAGCCATACATGGGTTGAAATTCAGCTGATTCAGCAGGGACCGGATGAATTTTGATCCATGTATGGGCACTGTGGTTGTACAGAAGTCGATCTACTGATCAACTTCAGTACAACCGCCCTTTTGTATTTATCCTGCTCGATCAGCACAGCAGTCTACTGCCTGCAATGCTGATCCATGTATTGTGAAGACATGAAGCCTCCCTGCTGTCGAAGTACAATAGCTGAGCAGAGAATTTCCATATCTACATTGTGTGTGTGTGTGTGTTTGTGTGTGTGTGTGTGTGTGGAATTTAAAAAAAAAATGTCAACACGTTTTTTTCCTCTCTTTTTTTTTTTTTTTAACCACTTCAGCCCCGGACCATTTTGCTGGTTAATGACCGCACTGCGTTGCTTTAACAATTGCGTGGTCGTGCGACGTGGCTCACAAACAAAATTGACGTCCTTTTTTTCCCCCACAAATAGAGCTTTCTTTTGGTCGTATTTGATCACCTCCTGCAGTATTTATTTTTTGCGTTATAAACAAAAATAGAGCGACAATTTTGAGAAAAAAATAATATTTTTTACTTTTTGCTATATCTCCCAAAAATATATTAAAACATTTTTTTTTCCTCAGTTTAGGCCGATACGTATTCTTCTACATATTTTTCGTAAAAAAAAATGCAATAAGCGTTGATTGATTGGTTTGCACAAAATTTATAGCGTCTACAAAATAGGGGATAGTTTTATGGCATTTTTATTAATATATTTTTTTTTTTTACTAGTAATGGCGACGATCTGCGATTTTTTTTTTTTTTTTCTTTTTTTAATTTTTTTTTATCGGTACTACCGATAAATACGACCTTATGGTGGACACATCAGACACTTTTGACACATTTTTGGGACCATTGGCATTTTTATAGCTATCAGTGCTATAAAAATGTAAAATTGTCACTGGCAGGGAAGGGGTTATTTATGTTCCCTCATTGTGTTCTAACTGAAGGGGGGATGGGACTGACTAGGGGAAATTACAGATCGCTGTCGCTATGAACATACAAACTGTCATTTCTCCCCCTGAAAGAACCGGGAGCTGTGTGTTTACACACACCGCTCCCGGTTCTCGCTCTATCACAAGTGTTTAGGGGTGTCGGCGGTGATCGCGCCCGCCGGGCACTCGCATCAGCACTAGGGGCGAGCAGGGGGCACGCGCGCGCCCCTAGTGGCCGCAAAGCAAAATCATGGTATATTACGTGATTTCGCACAGCCGATCTGCCGCCGTGAAACTGCGGTGGGCAGATCGGCAAGAGGTTAATTAACAAACCTGTCATACTCACCTGCTCTGTGTAGTGTTTTTGCACAGAGCAGCCCCAATCCTCCTCTTCTCAGGTTCCTTGTTGGCGCTCTTTGTCTCTCCCTCCTGCCAAGTGCCCCCCAGAGCAAGCATGAGCACCTGCTGCTGTCTCAGCCAATGAGGAAGAGTCCCTGGAGAGCCCTGGAATTGTGACCTCATCGGGAAGCTGCAAATATAAAAACAGCATGATGCATTCATTCATTCAATTTTAGGTTGTAACTTCTTGTGAGCAGGGCCGTCCTAAAAGAACACTACGTATGCACTGCAGGCTAGATAAATCTATATGCAGGCAAATTATTTTAATTATTTTAACCTTCTTTCTTCTTCCTTCTTTCTCCTTCTTTTTTTTTTTTTTTTTTCTTTCTTTCTTTCTTTCTTTCTTTCTTTCTTTCTTTCTTTCTTTTTTTTCCCTTTAAATACTGTCTTCTTCATATTTAGTCATCTCTGATTTTAAAGTATAGATAAAGCCTACCTTTTTTTTTCCATTTGAGATGGTTGAAATGGTTAAAATACCTGCTAGGTTTTTATTTTATTATTTTGTTTTGTCTGTGCCTCATTGTGAAGATTTCCTTTGTGCACACAACAGGATATATAAAAAAAAATCCAAAATAGGGGAAATCCCCTCTCAGACATTTGCCACTGGAACGAGTGTCCACATTGAAAGATTTTTCCTTTTTGATTCCTGTTCTTTCTGTTTTGATGACAACTCAACTTAGGACTTTCCCTTGCTTTCTGTCCCAATGACCGTGGTCACCAGGGAAAGTGATTCTTTCTAGAGGACACAGACAATTAAAACCTCAAAGTATAGAACAGACAAGCTCCAGATCAAATGGGTAATTGTCCAAAATGCCTTTAACATATAAAAATATCCAAGGCGTTTTGCAGGCCGCATTCCCCTTCGGGGCTACAAAACGGGCACAAAACATTATACATTTTTAATTCATTATTTAATTTTTATTAATTAGAATATATTTCATTATGTGGTATGTCTGTTTTGTAGGCTTATGAGGGGAAGAGTTTTGTTGCTCCTAAAACCTATATCCTTTCCTACTCCATGCAAAACTAACCTCCAGGCGATAGACTGTATAAGTTTGTCTCCGTGATTTCTAAGGTTCCCTTACATGAGTATCGTGTATGGCACAGTTGGGTATTGAAAAATTGAATCTGTCCGCAGGGCAGTGATACAGAAACTCTACTTGGAAGTAATCAGAAAAATATTCGTTCGGGCTCCAGATGGATGCCTACTCTTGCCTTCCCAGCACTTTCCTTCTACCGGATGAATGAAAAAATTGCTGCAAATACCTGCTTTCTGAGAGCCGACATTTGCATATAGCATGGTGCTCCCTCCTTATGGCATGGGTGGGCACTGAGCATTGCATCGTGGGAAGTAGGGAACGCTGAAAAAGGTAAGGGTGGGAAATTTTATGGCATGGATACTCCCAAACAATCTTTCTTTTTTTCTTTCTTTCTCTTATTTTTTATTTTTTTTTAGAGCTCCCCATGTGTTCGCACTCCAGTAGGACATCTAGAAGACGAGTCTAATATTTAAAGCAGAGCTTGGGGGCGGGGGGGGGGGATGGCAGGTACCTAATTTTGACAGGTATCTGCTCCCACTTCCGGCTCCAGCTGGAAGTTCGGCCCCCTCCTCCTTCCCCTGCAGTCTGCCCATTCACTAAGCACAGCACGCTTTACGCATTCACAGTAGGAAACTGGCAGTGAAGCCACAAGGCTTCACTGCCAGTTTGCCTCAGTCAAGATGGTGGTACCAGCACCCGATAGCCGATTGGAAAATTGGCTCGGGTGAGGACAACGCTGGATTCCAGGACAGGTGAGTGCCCTAATGCCGCGTACACACGATCAGTCCATCCGATGAGAACGGACCGATGGACCGTTTTCATCGGTTAACCGATTAAGCTGACTGATGGTCTGTCGCGCCTACACACCATCAGTTAAATAACCAATCGTGTCAGAACGCGGTGATGTAAAACACAACGACGTGCTGAAAAAAATGAAGTTCAATGCTTCCAAGCATGCGTCGACTTGATTCTGAGCATGCGTGGATTTTTAACCGATGGTCGTGCCTACTAACAATCGGTTTTGACCTATCAGTTAGGAATCCATCGGTTAAATTTAAAGCAAGTTTGCTTTTTTTTAACCAATGGCGACAACACACGATCGGTTTTGACCAATGAAACGGTCCATCAGACCATTCTCATCGGTTTAACCGATCGTGTGTATGCGGCATTATAGTAAAAGTCAGTATTTGTAGCTGCTGCCTTTTATTTTTTTCTGATGAAGCCTGGAGCTCCGCTTTAAAATTGACATCCACGGGCTGTATATACTTTGTTAGATACCGTTGTAATTATTTGTATTGTGCAGCAACTTATTTTGTCGTGTATAGCACATCATTTTATTCGCGTTTTTCTTTCTCAAATTCTGAACACGTGGGACAGCTATATTTAGGAAATTGGTTAAATGTTTGGTAAAGTGTTAAGGGGGTTGTAAAGGTTTGTTTTTTATTCTCTAAATTGGTTCCTTTAAGCTAGTGCATTGTTGGTTCACTTACCTTTTCCTTCGATTTCCCTTCTAAATGTTTTTTTTCTTTGTCTGAATTTCTCACTTTCTGTTTCTCCTCAGTAAACTTGCCCCCATCAACCGAGCCGTTCTGGCTGGGGATTAGTCGGCGCGCTCGCCCCCTCCCTTAGGACTACATCCATGCAGGGAGACGCTGTGTTCACAATGTCTCCCCGCAGGGATGTAGTCCCAAGGGAGGGGGCGAGCGCGCTGACTACCCCCCAGACAGAACTGTTCGGATGATGGGGGCAAGCTTACTGAGGAGGAACTGAAAGTGAGAAATTCAGACAAAGAAAAAAACATTTAGAAGGGAAATCGAAAGAAAAGGTAAGTGAATCAACAATGCACTAGCTTAAAGGAACCAATTTAGAGAATAAAAAACAAACCTTTAAACCCAAGGTCAATGAATTGTGCCGTAAGGGTTGTATATTACAGCTTACGTATGAGGGAATCATTTTGTGAATTCCGACTATTTAGATAAATCTAAATTTGTGTTTTTCATGGATTTATTTCAAATCCCAGTTTGTACAGTCTGCAGATATGGGCACAATTCATAATTTCTCATATTCGGGGGTCTATGCAAATTTCACAGATTGGGATTTAAAGACGCACTGACCTACACAAATCACAATTCAATTGTGTAATTCCGGGTTTGCCACAGTTTACTTTGATTTGCAGATTGATTGGCCTAAACCCCACCCGCAATACAGTATAAACAGCTGGCAAGGGTTGGCAGAATTCAGACAAACTGCATCATCCCTTTTTGGATTGGTGGCATTTAAAACAGACGTTTCTTAAGTATTTATTAGCTGCAGTTGCATAAATAACGTGTGGCTTGTGAAAGGAATGTATTTTTTTTTTTTTATTGTTCTGCAGATATTTAAAAGCTTACCTGATCACACCATGGGGTAATTATTAGTGTGTGAGTGAAGTATGTACCTGGGGTGAACATGCCAGGAATGACCCCGCAGTTACATTTCTTCTGCTGACAACCTTTGTCTGGCTGTCCCTCCCTTCCTCTGCTCTCTTTCTCTCTCTTTCTGTTTCTCTTACTCCATTGTGGCACCTCCTTCGCTCTTTGTAGTCCATTTCACGCACTCGTATGCTGGTGGGCTGCGTCCAGAGGCCAGTGGCTTCCTAATGCAGGAAATGGTGTGAATTAAATGGAAAGTAAAGATGGGAAGAGGAGAAAGAAAGAGAGAGAGACCGGAGTCATAGAAAGGATTAGAGGAAGAGGGGGGAGAGACAGAGAGTGAGCCGTGGGCGGCTCTCAGATTAGCAATTTCCCCCCTGACATCACGGCCCAAATAAGGAGCTTTGAAATAAACGTGTGTTATTTTCTTTCATGCTTTCCTCTTGACACTGACGATTCACTGCAGGCAGACCAGATGCAGGCAGGGAGCAGGTGAGCTGCACATACTACTTGCATTAGTCCAACTTGTTTTTTTTTTTTTCCAGTTTAACTTGCTGGCTGAGGAAGGGTTAACTCAGCAGGATTCCTTCAGAAAGGATCTTTAAATGAAGCCACTATGTGAGTTAAGAGTGGCGAGGGAAGGGGTTGCAGCGGAGAATCCCCATCTGTTACAGAATGAGAGAGAGAGAGCGGGTCAATAGAGATTTTAAAGGGTTCACGTTGTACAGTTACTATCCTTTTTGGGGCAGCCTTGAGTCCTCCGCAAGTTTCTCCTCGTTTTTAGGTCCGTTCAAATACGTGGAGTTCTCCTCTTCAAAAGCTCTTCGCGTTGTGCCTTTGTTTATTATTTCCCTTTGTTTTTACATCACCGCTTGCTTTCTATGTCCTGTAGGCATTCTGTCATTCTTGTGCCTTCAGATGCTCCATTGAGTTTCCAAATTGCAAGTGTGGTATATTTGGTGCCACAATTGGCAGTTTGGCAAAAGGGAAAAAAAACCTGTTTGGGGTTATTTCTGTGTTATGGTAAAATTGGCAGGGAAAGGTAGATGTAAAAAAATATATTTTGTAACTCTTGTATCTGTTATGCCTTGAAATTTTTTATTTGCCGAGTAAGATTTGGCTGTCATAGGTTTTTCTGGCTTGTATTTTTGTATGTAATGAGAAAGTTAAACTTGGTGGCACAGTGTTAAGCATCACCTTTAAAGGCATGGAGGTAGTGTGTTCTACCCAAGTTGTGTTGGCTTCCTTTTTATATATCGTAAAACTAGCCCTACAATGTTTGGCAACATTAGATTGTAAGCTCCGATATGGCACTGAATGATCTTCCTGGAGAAGTGAAATACAAGTATTTTTGGTCCTATATCAGGGATATGCAATTAGCGGACCTCCAGCTGTTTCAAAACTACAAGTCCCACCATGCCTCTGCCTCTGGATGTCATGCTTGTGGCTGTCAGAGTCTTGCTATGCCTTATGGGAATTGTAGTTCTGCAACAGTTGGAGGTCCGCTAATTGCATATCCCTGTCCTATATTATATAGGTTAAATGTGTTTGACTATAACAAGCTGTTTTCTGCTGCCCTTATCATAGTGTAGCCTGGGTAAGGTTTGTTTAGTTCAGTTGTGTTGTATCTGGCGTGAATAGTGTTCTCCCATAGGTGACTTTTACATGTATATAATTGCTCATGATGCTAAAGACACCCATCATGCTTAGAGCACAGGTTCAATAATTGTAGTGATGATAGTCATGTGCGCAGGGCTGCTGTTAGAAATCACGGGGCCCCGTACAGCCTACCCCCCCCCCCCCCCCGAAATATATCAAAACAATATTTTCACAATCACACTAAAATCATTATTAGCGGACGCAAACACAACGGAGAACCTGTGTGAATTAGCCCTTTTTTAAATAGTTTTTAAAAATCTTTAAACTTGTTTTATATAATTTTTTAAAGAATGTTAAAATGTATTTTATTTTACAATTTGTTATTTTTTTAAGAGACAGATAAGTCAGCAGTGCCGTGGTTGGGCAGCACAGTGACAGGGTGCACAGAGGGGGGGGGTGGGGTGAGAAGCAGGAAAAACAGGGAGGGGGGTCGTTGCAGGGGAAGTAATTCTGTAATTGCCCCTCCATCTGACAACAATGATTCCCTCTGCAGTCCAGGCACCCCTGTTTGCCCAGGCCCCCTACAGGAGGGCTGGTGGTCCCCCCCCCCTATCAGCGGCCCTGCATGTGTGTATCTGTGTATATCTAGAGAGGCAATCAAAAACAAAGCGAGCATGCTTTATTGTGCAAGTTCACTGGCAAGAGCATTGCCTATCTGACCTCTCCAACTTGTCCATATATATATTATTAATGTAAGTAAAATTCCATATAACCGCAGTGGATTGCTGCAGTTTTGTTTTAGTGTGTCTTTACTTTTAGAAATGAAAAGCATCGTGAGATTTAATTAAGTCATGGCCGTTTTAAATCTAGCCATTTATCGATTTGGAATATGTGGGACACTTACCCCTCTTAATCAGTTTGTTTAAAAAGTTTAACCCAGATGAATTTCACTGCCTTAGGACCGAATGATTGTTGGCTCTTGAGAACAGAGCTGACCTCTGTGCTGTTCAGAAGGGGAGGCGTGTTTGGGAGGAACCCCTCTGAAAGGCTCTGTCTTGGGATGAGAAGCTCTCTTGTTTTTTCTTTTTTTGACCACTTTACATCTGTGTTGGGACCAGCAGCTTTTAGACAGGATGTGATGTAGAGAAACCTCTTGCCATCCATACACGCTCCTTTTGTGGCAGGGCGTTTTTCACAGAGAAACTGCCTCTTCATTATATTCCGTGGTAAGGTCATTATGCCTATAAAATGGAGCCATACTCATCAACTCTGCAGTTTTACCATGACTATATAAAATAGATGGCTGAAACTCACACAGGGGCAACCCGACTTACAGGGCGACTTTGCAAGGCAACTTCAGCGCGACTTGGAGCAACTTACAACGCGACTTGAAGTTGCCTCCAGGACAGGCAACTTTGGCTGTCGCCAATCACAGAATAATCAGCTCTGTGGGAGGGAGGGGTTTGCCTGAGTAAACTATTTTCTTTTCCTGTAAAGTTTCTTCAGTTAATATGTGATGCAACTTGAACTCTATGGGTACAAGTTGCCTAGAAGTAGTACAGGAACCTTTTCTGAAGTCGGAGCGACTTCAGGAGTGTACATTAAGATGGCTCTCATTCACTTCAATTGAATTTCTCATGTCGCGCGACTTGGGGCAACACAAGTCTGATCCCAAGTCGCGGTAGTGTGAACCGGTACTTAAGGTAAAACTCCAAACCAAAATAATTAAATAAATAACTGCATAGTTATAATACAGATCAGTCAACCTTGTGGCAAAGTATTTCAAGTCTTTTAGCAGGTGACAGTTAACATACAAAACACTTATGCCTTGTACACACGATCAAAATTTCCGATGGAAAAAGTCAGACAGAATTTTTTCATCGGATATTCCGACCGTGTGTGTGCCCCATCTGAGTTTTTCCTTCGAAAATTCAGACGGACTGAAAAAAAATTATATCGGAAATTCCATTGGTCTGTATGGAACTCAGACGGAGAAAAAAACATGCATGTTCAGAATCAAGTCGATGCATGCTCAGAAGCATTGAACTTAATTTTTCTCAGCTCGTCGTAGTGTTGTACGTCACCGCGTTTTGGACGGTCGGAATTTGGTGTGACAGTGTGTATGCAAGACAGCTTGAACAGAATTCCGTCAAAAATCTATTCCGGCGGAAATTCTGATTGCGTGTATGGACATTTGAAGTTTGTAACTCTGCTTTTAATAGAATATGCATTTGTTGGAGCTTGATATGTCAGTATGTAATATTGCTTCAAAATGTCCTTCGTCTTGTGTATATGTAACTGCTATTAGAAATTATACATTTTTGTACATTTTACAGGAAAAGTCATTTTAAGGGTTGTTGTTTAAAAAAAATAACTTTACATAGTTTTATAGCAGTTCCTACATCTACCTTTTTTCCTTATACTTTTCAAGTTTTAAATTAAAAAAACGTGGTTATGACAGCAACAACATGCATAGCAACCAGGGAAACACTACACCTGGAGAGGAAGCTGCATGTGGGCAGATCTGGTGATCCAACACTTTTCAGGCATGTATTCGCCAGCACACCATGGATCATCAAATGTTGTCAAAAACTTGAGATCACATTACAAAGGTACAAGTGCATTGTTTTTGAGCATTGCAGGACTCCTTTGCATTGCTGATGAAGGGGTCCTGTGTGGCTCTGAAACGTTGCTCTTCTACCTTTTGTGATGTGATCCCTCTGCCATCAAAGTTTTGGACGGCATTTGATGATCCATGGTGTGCTGGTGAATATGTGCTTTGATCCGTGATGAGGCCAGTATCCAGCTGGTAGTCACTGCAGCACCCATTACTGATGAGCCTTGTTTCCAGGAAAGTGTGCAATGGGAATATAGACAAGACTTTTCAGGCATGGTCGCTATCAACATGGTTTGGATGCAGTTGACCATTTGTGGTGATGTTTGACGTGGATGGATTATGACACTCTGACATTCTGAAAGAGTAGATAGTGCAGGGTAAAATAAAAACCGTTTTGCATCTACACTTCATCTACAATTCTTTCATTTCAGTTCTCCATATCTTTTACAATGTATGCTGGTCTCAAACAGGAAAGGGCATACATGACATAAATAGCAGGAGGGAAGATCTAAAACGGCCTGTATATGGTTATTGTGAATTTTACAAACAAACGTATGGATCCCAACTTAAATCTAGCGTGTTTTAAATTGCTAGAAGTATAGCACTCTTGATACCTAGCGGTTACAGACTAGTATTCCATTTTCCAGCTAAAGCAGATGCAAACGCATTAAGGGCAATGTATGAAACAAAATTGGGGCGCCCATCATTTAGGGTTCCAAAAAGGATTTGAATAATTATTGCTTCCTGCAGCCCCAGAGAACTGGCTGTGACCTCTGTTGGGGGGCTACAATACAGGACACAGTGAAGTCATAGTGGCTAGTAGATTAAACCATTATCAGGTAGAAAACCAAGCATCTGCTACACTTAGAAGTGTCAGATACCGAAAATTCTTATAAAGATCTAAGGAAAGTTTTTTTTTTTTTTTTTAAAGTGGTCGTAAAGTTACTAAAATAAAAAAGTTGTTATACTTGCCTTTTGCACAAAGCGGCTCCGACCTTCCTCTTCTGGAGTCCCCTGCTGGTGCTCTCGGCTCCTCCTCTTCTCTGTGTGCGCCACCATAGGAAGTCACTTCTATGTTGTGGCACATGTGCAGGCTCGCTCCTGAGACAGGCTGTCTGCATCTCTTGACACCGCCCCCTGCTCACAGGATTTGATTAACAGCACCAGAAGCCAATGGCTCCCGCTACTCTCAGCCAAGCCTGTGAGAGTGGGGGGAGAGAGGCTAGAAGACCTGCAGGCCCAGCACTGGATTGATACAGGACTTGTGTAAGTATTTAACCACTTAAGACCCGGACCAAAATGCAGGTAAAGGATCCGGACAGTTTTTGCGATTCGGCACTGCGTCGCTTTAACTGACAATTGCGCGGTCATGCAACTCGGCTCCCAAACAAAATTGGCGTCCTTTTTTTCCCACAAATAGAGCTTTCTTTTGGTGGTATTTGATCACCTCTGCGGTTTTTATTTTTTTGCACTATTAACAAAAAAGAGCGACAATTTTTTGAAAAAAATTCAATATTTTTTCCCTTTTGCTATAATAAATATCTCCCAAAAATATATATAAAAAAACTTTTTTTCCCTCAGTTTAGGCCGATACGTATTCTTCTACCTATTTTTGGTAAAAAAAATCGCAATAAACGTTTATCGATTGGTTTGCGCAAAATTTATAGTGTTTACAAAATAGGGGATAGTTTTATTGCATTTTTATAAAAAAAACTATTTTTTACTACTAATGGCAGCGATCAGCGATTTTTTTTTTTTTTCGTGACTGCGACATTATGGCGGACACATCGGACAATTTTGACACATTTTTGGGACAATTGTCATTTTCACAGCAAAAAATGCTATAAAAATGCATTGTTTACTGTGAAAATGACGATTGCGGTTTGGGAGTTAACCAGAACCAGGGGCCGCTGATGGGGTTATGTGTTCCCCAAAGTGTGTTTACAACTGTAGGGGGGTGTGGCTGTAGGTGTGACGTCATCGATTGTGTCCCCCTATAAAAGGGATGACACGATCGATGCAGCCGCCACAGTGAAGCACGGGGAAGCCGTGTTTACACATGGCTCTCCCCGTTCTTCAGCTTTGGGGACCGATCGCGGGTCTCCAGCGGCGATCGGGTCCACTGGTCCCGGAGCTTCAGGCCGGGTCGCGGGCGCGTACGTACATGTGCCCAGCCGTGCCATTCTGCTGACGTATATGTGCAGGAGGCGGTCCTTAAGTGGTTAAGGGAGCAGGGCTTAAAATATAGAATCAAGCTAAAAAAAAATGTTTGACTTCACAACCACTTTAAGTCATTCCTTTACAGTGAGACCTTATTTTGAGGATTATATTCTATTGATCGAGTAATTTAAAACAAATTTTAAAGGCTGAATCTTTTAAGAGATAATTGCTACCCTCATCCTATTTTATAACCACAGCCTACACCAAATTCAACTATTCTTTGGTCTTCTTTAGTGAGCTAGCAGACAGTGTTACTACTCATGGGCAGCTTTTCTCTATACACCGTAACGGGAAAGCTGTCTACCTGCAAGCCTGCAGGGTGATGGCTTCGCCCTTAGGGCCTATAGAGGGGAAAAAAGCACATGCACTATAGCCTTGGTTCCATACTAAGGCTTATTCATCAAGAGCTATATGCATTACACAAGTATCTGGACAACATTACAAATCTTTTGGCAGTTAAAGCAGAACTAAACCCTCCTATCGTTTTCAGCCAAGAAGCTGCCATCTTGGCCTCTGTTTTTCAACTGCCATGATGTTGCACATGTGATCAGTTATGACATCAGCCATCTGATGGTTTGACAGTTTGGTTGACTGCACAGCCAAAGTGACAATTACATTTCTAGCACATGCCTGTAATGTAACTGTTTTTTGAAACTGTTAATTGATGTGTTTAGTTCAGCTTTACGACATTTCACATATTGTATCAAGATTTTAAATGTGTATTTAGCTGTTTGCCTGTAAGTCAGCTTTGGGTTTCACTAGTCTCGACAGCCCATAACTCCAATATAAAGGGATAGGATCATCAACAGTTCTTCTCTGGTAGATGGGCAAACAGAAACCAATCATGTCATTGGCATACTTTCCCATGATATTTTTTACTTTTCCTCTCAAACAAATTACATGTGCATAATATTATACAGATGATAATGTGTCCATATACATTTGTGTATTGGTGCATTTAGGTGGGCACACATATATTGGATGCTTGTTTTTTAATGACAGTACTGAGCACATAACAGGGCAGGCGATTTTGAAATCATTACATCACTACAGATAGGAGCTCTTTGCTTATCAACTTATCCATGTAATATTGTTTGGTAAGATGAAAACCATATGTATCAAGAGGATGGGAGATGCAAGGAGCTGAAAATGTAATGAAGTCATTAGTAGAAGCAGTAAACATCCTAACAATCTGTCTCTCCTGAATATTTCCATTTATCATCAAATTTATCATAAAATCTAGTATCTATATGTAAGGAAGCGAGAAGTCCTAATTATGTCATTTTTAGTATATGTGTGTATATTTAGTATATAGTGAAACAAAAAAATGAAAGGGCAAAGAAAATTCTATGAAGCATTATTACAATGTTGTTAAAGCGACACTAAAGAAAATAAATAAACTAAATAACAAACAGTTATACTTGCCTCCACTGTGTGGCTCGTTTTGCACACAGTGGCCCCCGATCGACGTCTTCTTCTGGGGTACCTCAGCGACTGTCATGGCTCCCCCTTCGCAATAGCTTTGCACCTTCATGCGACCGAGCTCGCATGGTGGAAAGCTCTTGATACAACGGCAGGCATAGCCGCCGACTGTATCACTCGGCCCCGCCCCCCGGCACGATGCATCATCGGATGTGATTGACAGCAGCACCAGCCAATGGCTTGCGCTGCTATCAATCCGTCCAACCTAGCCAATCAACAGCCAGGCTGGGAACCGAAGAGGATGACGGGGATGATTGTGGGAATTTTCGAGGGGTGAGGTAAGTAAACTGGGCTGGGGGGGGGGGGGGGTTTAAACTTTGCTGTCGGATGTTTTTTCACCTTAATGCATAGGATGCATTAAGGTGAAAAAACATTTACCTTTACAACCCCTTTAAGGTTTATGCATAGTAACAGAAGTAGTACAATTCTAGGGGATAATGCATGAGACTAATGTGGCCGACACAGTAGACCTAATGGGTTGGAAAATGTCTGGTAAATAACTATCGGTCTGAATAAGAGGAGATGATCTTTTTACTACTATGACCTGCCTATGGAGAGTAAAGGGAACTTGACGAACATGTACTGCACAGTGTATGAATCTGATGGGTGAAAATGGGATCTCCTTGCAGGAGATTTTGTTGTTTTCTAGAGTTTGAAAGCTCATGTATTTGAACTTCCAATGTGCTTATATTGCATTTACAATACCCTTTTGATCTGTGCCCTGTTGGCTGCCAGTCAGGGCAGCATAGCATTAATATAAGTTACAAACATTGGCCAATCATGGTGGCCTTTCAAGTGTTGAGCTGGAGCTGCCAACTGTGATTGATTAGTGGGTTCTAGGCCAAGAAGTTTATTTGTTCACTATGTGCAGCGTATGAGCAGACTTTAGCACAATTATGGAAACAGTATTTCATCGTTGAGGTTGCTATGGAAATGCTGAGGATGTTTCTGTGATGTGTTTTTCCCTAGAAGTTTGGGTTCTGTGCCGAAGCAGGGCAGAATTATCACCTGTCTTCAGCAGCAGTACATATCCAAATTGTTCCTGTGGTGTATTTTATCGTTGATCACAACGAATAGATTACTATTGGCGTATATGAATTGTTGATATAGACATGATTGGGGGGCAAGATTACATATGTCTTATAGCTGGAACTTCATTAAATACAAACGTGTTTGTGTAAATTTGCCATTAAAGATTAATGCATGTCATCACCACGCAGCACAATTAGCCCAGTTAGTGCAGATTTCGATCAACCGAACTCTCCATTAATGCTCTAAATGCTCTAAAGCACTTGTTGCTCGCTGTCAATCACCTCCTTTATGTAGATCCCAAATAAGAATTGACTTGCTATAGTGTGTCCAACTCTTTCTTATTTCATTTCAGTGTGGGGCAGTTGAAAAACTAGAAGAATCCTACATGGAGCTCACTTGGCACACCCATCATTGGTAGTCCCGAGTTTCAACCTGGCCAAAAAGCACATCATTTCCAATAGTGGAAACATAAATTAATTTGTTTTGGGAACCATTATACTGTACTTATTACCGTGGCACTATTTGAACTGACCTGTAGGTACAGAGAGACATCAAAAGAGAGCAATTTGACAGTATATAATTTGCTTACAGATAGTACCCCATAACAGCCATACATGCTCCAGTAAGAGTGTGACCATCATAAAACTTTGGCCATTACAGAGGTGGTATCTGGTTTCCCTATTAGGTTTGCTAAACTGCACTCTAAAGCTTCAGCTACTTGTTAAAGGGGCTATTGCCAATTGGGAATTATGTTCCATACATGGGTGGCCATGCCACAAAGTATACAGCATCTGGCTCAAACTATATAATTTGATCTGTTTCTGGCATAGACCTACCCAAGTCACCTGAAACCACCTTATTTCTCCAATTCGATAAGGAAATCCCCAAGTACTTTAAACGATTAGTGTCATACTTATTCTTAGCTACCATAAGTTAAATTGGATCATGGTAAATTACAAACTTACATTTATGCTTCATAACTCACAAACAAAATTTGATAAAACATGGGCTCCATTGATTCAGTATACATCCTTGGACTCTTGAGAGGCGGAAGGAGCAATTTTTCTTAATTAATTTTTTTTTATTTTCACCTAGTGATTTAGTCAATCAGGCCAGCCATAGATGGATTGAATTTCGGCCAGTTCAGCAGGAACCAGCCAAGAGTCAATCCATGTATGGGCAGGCTGATTGTGCTGAAGTCAATCCACTGATCGACTTCAGTACAACCAGTCTTTCAGATTTTTGGCATGTGATTACTGCCAGCGGCTATAGCCATTAGCATTGTTGATATAGACATGATTGGGGGGCAAGATTAGATATGTCTTATAGCTGGAACTTCATTAAATACAAACGTGTTTGTGTAAATTTGCCATTAAAGATTAATGCATGTCATCACCACGCAGCACAATTAGCCCAGTTAGTGCAGATTTCGATCATTTGAAACTCTCCCTTAATGCTTTAAATGCTCTAAAGCACTTGTTGCTCGCGGTCAATCCCCTCCTTCATGTAGATCCCAAATAAGAATTGACTTGCTATAGTGTGTCCAACTCTTTCTTATTTCATTTCAGTGTGGGGCAGTTGAAAAACTAGAAGAATCCTACATGGAGCTCACTTGGCACACCCATCATTGGTAGTCTCGAGTTGGATAGATAAATTGAATTTCGGCCAGGATTGAATCGTGGTGATGACATGGATTGAATTTCGGCCAGTTCAGCAGGAACCAGCCAAGAGTCAATCCATGTATGGGCAGGCTGATTGTGCTGAAGTCAATCCATTGATTGACTTCAGTACAACCAGTCTTTCAGATTTTTGGCATGTGATTACTGCCAGCGGCTATAGCCATTAGCATTAATCATTTTGTTCTCTCAGCCGGAAAGGCTCCCCGTGCCCCCCCCCCTGCCATCAGTGCATAATAGTGCTATGGGAGGGATTCTCCCATTAACACTGACTGTGTTGATTGGGGAATTGAGGGATTTACCTGTAGTTGCAAGAAAAAGAAGAATCGCTTATGGCCTGCCTAAAGCCTTGTACACGCAATATGATTGTTGGCAGGGGATTGAGGGGATTGTCTGTTGACAGACTGTTGTCCTAAAATCTTACCATTAGTAAGCTCCTTTTGACAACTGTTGTCCAACTTTCTGCCAACAAATGTTGGATGGCATGCTAGTACATTTTCGTCAGAAAACGATTTGTAGTCCGATTTTCTGATGGTCAGTACACAAATCTGTAACGCAAAAGTCAAAAAGTACAAACACGCATGCTTGTAATCGATGCTTACCAAACACAAAATTAGCAGAAGGGGCCCAAAGGGTGGCGCTTAAGAGCTGAAATTCCTCATAGTACGTCACTATGTTCGTGTTTGTGGCATGACAATTGTGTACCGTTAGTATGCAAGACAAGATCCTGGCACACACCCTTTTGATAAAAATCAGACGCTCGGTTGGTCAACAATCGTACCGTGTGTACGAGGCTTAAGTCTATTCTTGTCCCAACCTCCTTTATCAGACCAAGCTGTAAAAAGTGGAAATTATAGGGTCCCAAAAAGGAAAACAAAAACTTGCTGTACATTTAAAGGTTTAGCTGGAGTTCATCTTAAATTTGAACACCTAAGGTGAATCTAAAGCTGGCCATACACCATACCTGATGAACATGCAGAAATTTAGGTTTGCGAGTGGCATTTCAACCCCTTCCTGCTCTGCATTCTTTGATTTGAAAAATAAGAGTCAGATAAAAAAATTGCTTTTTGGGTACAGTACAGCCCATAAGGGAGAATTCGTCCATCTGTGCTGTTAGCATAAATGGAGGAGTCTCTTGGCTGAAATAAAGAAGAAAACCTCAATGCAAGACCAACTTAACACTACTCTCTCTATAGGTTTACAGGGTGGCTTCATTGCTCCTCCTAAAGCAAAGCCACTCTAAGACAGGAAGTGTGGTACTGGAAGGATCACTATGTGAAATGAAAAGAGTAAAAGAAAACTGATCAGCCTCCACGTTTTAAGTTGTTCTAAAGGCAGAACATTGTTTATCTTGATGCATTCCCTCCATTAAGGTAAAAAAATTCCCAGTAATGGTTTCGTCCCTTTATCCCCTTTATATGCTTAACTGAGTCCTATCTCCATCCAGTGCTGTGCCTGTCTGCAGCGGTGCTGGTTCCTGTTCCAATGATTTTTTCTGCTTCAATTTTCACCAGCCTTAATTGCTGGTGTGAACGTAGCCTTAAGGCCCCTTTCACACTGGGGCGGTTTGCAGGCGCTATTGCACTAAAAATGGCGTCTGCAAACCGACCCTAAACAGCGGCTGCTGTTTCTCCAGATATTTTTTTTTTTCTTTCAGATACCCTTACACCTGATATGCACATACTTGTTCCAAGTCCATCCTGTACCAAGGAATAAAACAATAATTAGGGTGACAACCCAAAAGTCTTAATTTTCAAAAACATATCTGCAGCTACGTCATCTCTGTCCTACAGATTTATTTTAAAGTAGCTCTGTACAATTCTGGTTTTGTGATGATGAAGTGTAGAAAAAAACTACTATATTGTACTACCTTTGACTGTTCACTGGCAATGGATTCCACTAGTTTTACTGTTACCAACCTTAAAAATGGTTATCTAATAGCATCTCATTATGTTTCTCTTTTATATAGGTGCCATTATTTTAAAATTAACCATTGTTGAATGTATTTCTTTCTTTTCCAGGTCAATGGTACTACCACCAGCTTCATTGAACACCTACTTCAAGAAATACTTTGAGTTTCCAAACCTTCAGTGAACTTTAAAACCTCTACCAGTGGAGTACAACTCATAGATATAAACAATGTCAAGAGCCAAACCTTACAGTGAATTGACTGGAACAGTATTTGTGCTATTATTTTTTACTTCTGTACTCTCATTTATGTGACAGATCATGGATTACAAATATTGACATTGACATCTGAACTGTATTTATTTCTTGTGGTACAAGTAGAGACTTTTGTGACCAAAAAGGCTAAATCAGTTTCCTGTTTGTAGGGGTTTGCCGACAAAGGTGCAATGCAGATGCTTTTAATATTTTACCATGGTTGTTAGGTATTGCTTTTCCCCTGGACTTTGCAAAAATAGCACAGGGTGTCTCTGGTGTAGGTGATGGAGCCAGAGAAAGGCCAGAAGAGCACAAGGAAGTCGGAGGAAGGTGTGAGGAAAAGGCCAAGCAAAGGAGAGGTTGTTAAAGGCACAGAAACTCCGACAGAGGGTTATCCAGGTTGTAGTCAGAAAGATCACGTTTCACACCGTTTCCCAAGTTCCCTAAAGATAGCGAGAGGAGGACCTCTTAGGAGAGTAGGAAGGCCGTGCAAACCCAAGGTTCCACTTCTTGAGCAGCTTCACGTTTCTAAGTCACAAAATTTTTCACCAGCATTCATGGCCCCCCGCATAGATCTAGAGCATGGCCTTGAAGGGTCAGCATGGCAAGTTGTAGATCCAGTACAGTCAGGTCCGTCCAAGTCTTCTTCTGCACTACATGCCAGACTTTCATGTTTGGCAGAAGATCCTTCACAGAAAGCTTACGTCCAACGGCCAACTCAGGTTTCTGTAAAGCAGGTCGATGAACCTCATAAAAAAGAAAAGAAGCCCCAAAAGCCAGGAAAGTATATATGCCAATACTGCAGCAGACCATGTGCAAAACCAAGTGTTCTACAAAAACATATCAGATCTCATACTGGTGAGCGCCCATATCCCTGCATCCCATGTGGATTTTCTTTCAAAACAAAAAGTAATCTGTATAAACACAGAAAGTCTCATGCTCACAGAATCAAAGCAGGGTTGGCTTCAGAAATTGGAACAGAGGCATATTCATCAAACTTAGAGATGGAGAGGCTTGGCGGAGAAGAAATTGATGAGCCGTCAGAAGGAGAAAGCACAGATTCAGAGGATGAGACAAGCACAATGTCAAACATAACAGAGCTGTCTCCACAGCAGAAGCATCATTTGCCATCATCTGAGTCCCAAGGAATGTCAAAACACCATAGTACACGTCAGGAACTATTTTCTTTGTCACAACAAAATGTGCCCCATGCATTTGAGGAGAGTGTAGCATTTAAAGATCCTTCACCTGAACTCCTGCTAAAGTCAGAGGATACCCACAGTATAAAACAAAAACTAGCTCTCAGGTTAAGTGAGAGAAAAAAGGCCAGTGAAGAGCAGACATTTCTCAGTCCTGGAAGTAAAGGCAGTACAGAGTCTGGTTACTTTTCACGTTCTGAGAGTGCAGAACAGCAAATAAGTCCTCCCAACACAAATGCAAAGTCCTATGCTGAAATTATTTTGGGTAAATGTGGAAGAATTGGACAGAGAACTAACATTTTAGCAACACCCTCTCCTCTTCTGGGCACTGCTGAAGAAAAATCTAGTTCAATACCAATTTCTGTGCCTAGGACACAGGTAATTGAGCATATTACCAAGCTCATTACTATAAATGAGGCTGTAGTGGACACTAGTGAGATTGACAGTGTTAAACCAAGGAGAAGTTCACTGTCAAGGAGAAGCAGCATTGAGTCACCTAAAGCAGCTTTGTATCGGGAAACTTTTCAGTTTGATGTCAAGTCTCCAGGATCTCTTCAGCTAGATTCTAAAATGCCATCTGAGAAGACAAAAGCTGAGCATTCCTTCACCTCCCATCAACCGTCCCACAGTGCCACAGAGACCGTGCCTCTACTTCGAAGCCACTCTATGCCTTCTTCAGCCTGCACTATTAGCTCACCACATCCTTTCAGAGCTAGTTATTCATTTGATGACCGGATTGTGGACTCTGAAGCACTAAGTTGCAGTCACATACTTAGTTCTCATCCTCGACTGCTAAAGAGACAACCAGCAATAGAGCTACCGTTAGGAATGGAGTACTCTTCAGAGGAAGGCAACACAACAAGTAAAGACACCTCTGGAAAAACAACTGATGATCTGGAAACCAAAGAAACTGAAGTTTTCAGGAAATCAAAGAAGGGGGGTAGAGTAAAGGGTTTGATCTATGAATGTAATATTTGTGGTGCTCGATACAAAAAAAAGGGTAATTATGAAACTCATAAGAAATACTATTGCTCTGAAATGCAGATATTAGAACCTCCAGTTATTGCATCAAGCAGTTCTGTTGAAACCGGAAAAGGATATCCAGAACACGAAGCATGGTCTCCGCTACCAAATTACAAATTAGGACCAAGTTTAGAAATGTCTACTTTGAGAAAAAGGCGAAAAGAGAAAAGTCTTGGTGATGATGAAGAGCCCCAGTCAGCTGAATGGTCTGAGTTTCCAACATCTTCTATTTCCCTAGAATCCTGTTATGCTCCTCCTAATACATCCTTGAATTTGTCTAGTGATACAGTTAAGCAGTCCACCAGTAGAAGTGAAACTGCACCAACGTCAGATATTCATGCACTAACCTTTGAAAGTAAAGAGAAATCTACAATTTCAAAAGAAATTTCTGTAATTCAGCACACTAGCTCTTTTGAAAAATCTGAGTCTATGGAAAAGAAGAGTAGTTTTGACGAGGAAGATTTACCTTATCGTACTGTAAGACAACATCCTCACTCATCTCATACCTTGCAGCCTAAGTTAGTCCGGCAGCATAATATTCAAGTGCCAGAAATTTTAGTCACTGAAGAACCAGATAAGCCAGAGGTTGAACCTGAAGATCCTCCCAAAGAGCCAGAGAAGGTTGAAGAATTTCAGTGGCCCCAAAGAAGTCAAACTCTTGCACAGCTTCCTGCTGAAAAACTCCCTCCAAAAAAGAAGAGGCTGCGCTTAGCAGAAATGGCACAGTCTTCTGGAGACTCTAGTTTTGAATCCACAACGCTCACTCGAAGCCCTAGTCAAGACAGCAGTATTTCACATGCATCCAGTCATTCTGTTTCATTTGACCGAGAAGAGGGCTCCAAACCAGAAACATCAGGACAACAGCCAGAGGCTACTGCCAAATCAATTGGACATTATATGCTCACTGTTCCTTCTCATCATCACCAAGCAAGAGAAATGAGAAGGTCTGCATCTGAACAAACACCAAATGTATCTCATACATTGCAGGTTTCAGAGAACCGAAGCAAATCGTTTGATTATGGTAATTTAACATCCTCCACTGCAACATCAATGCTAACAGCTCAGGAGAGGAGGAAGTGCTTTTCTATTAGACAGACATCTCTAAGTAGACATGTGGAACTTGAACCAGAATTAAGCCTCAGAGACTGGAAAGAACCCGAACAGCCCTCTTCTTCAGGCCACATACCTGGAAAACCCTGTTTCGAGCAGTCTTCTGTTACATCCCCAGCAGAGCAACAGCAGCATAGTCCTTCCTCCCAGCCAAAGCAGAAATCAAGGATAGCTCAATCTTTGACTGATGAAGTTAAAAAAAGGCAACAGGTATCTCTTTTCCCAATACAGCCACTACTGCAGTTGTCTGAACATGCTTCAGAACTATTATCTTCTCAAGCTACGAGCAGTATTGTTTCTGCTCCGTTTTCTTTGGGGCCAATTTCGCCATCTGTGTTTCACAATCCCCCACTTTCTTTACAGCAATCTGTCCTGCACCCAGATCATCTTTCGTTGCCTCAGCAGTTAACATTGCATGCCATGGACATACCATTCAGGCAGCACTCTCCATTTTTACATTCTTCCTATCCAGTGTCTTTACCTTTTCTCCCCACATTCCTCATGCCAGTACATTCCCAGTTTGCTCTAGCATTACCTGCCCAGGCTAGTGAACGCTATTCACAAATCATACCACAAGTTTCTCCTCCTTTGGGTGCATCTAGCCATTCTTCAGGTCAAGATTATTTCCCAGAAAATGTTGGCACACCCTCTCATAGTCCATTGCCTTTGGAATCTACTACCCAAGTGATCCATGCATGCCCTGATCCTGCTATATCAGTTGTTGTTCCTGTCAGAGTTCAGACACACATGCCTTCATATGGTAATGCTATGTACACTACACTCTCACAAATTCTTGTTACACAGTCACATCGCACTCCATCCTCTATTGTCATACAGAAAATAAATGATGGACGATCCAAGGGATACAGCTTTGACTTGTCTGATATCTTACCTAAAGAACAGGGCTCCATTGATGAAATACCTTTTCTACATGTGCCATTTCCAAAGACCGACACAAGCAAATACATACCACTTACTTCTTCTGTTGAAGGTATTTTAGGTTTTGATGGAACCTCATCTTCTGTTGGCGGTAGTAAACGTATGTTATCACCTGCTGGGAGCTTAGAACTTACAATGGAGACCCAGCAGCAGAAAAGGGTAAAAGAGGAAGAAGACACAGAAGAAAAATATGAAAAAGCTACTATAAAATCGCACTCCATTTTGGAAGGAAGCAGAATCTCAAATATTGCCACTGCTACGCAGTCACGAAGCAGGTTGGAGCTGTTAGCACCTGAACCTACAGCTGTCTGTGAGCAGCTGTTGGGGTTAGATAGAAAAAAACAACTGCCCCCCTCTCCTGTGCATCCACCATACAGTAAATCACCAGAGAAGCACCAAAGCCAAGATGATAGCTTAAGGATTAAGGTGGAAAAGGATGATAAAGATCTGCTGTTCACTCCGATCTCATGCATTAGACCAACTGCATCTGAAACACCTGTCAGCATACATTTGACAGTCTCTCATGAAGAAGCAGAGGCTAAAAATCTGCAAGTCTTTCCAACTCTTCACACGACCACAAATGTCAGCTGGTGCTACTTGAATTATGTCAAGCCAAATCACACTCAACAAACTGACCGAACAACATCTGTTTATTCTAGTTGGTGCATAAGTTTATACAACCCAAATCTTCCTGGAGTTTCCACCAGGGTGGCACTATCTCTACTAAGATCGAAACAGAAAATGAGTTCTGAGATTTACACCACTGCCGATGCCGCTCAAGCAGATTCAAGCCTTTTGGTGCCCTCCAAGACGCAGAAACCGAAAATGACAGAGGTAGGTTCTTTCTTGTCTTTTCTCCCCCCCCCTTCCAAACCTAAATGTCAATGCTTTTAAACATAGGCACAGGTCAGTAATCTATGTTGGAGGGGAGAATTTTATTTCACTTTGGCAGATCCTCCCCTTCAACAGAGATTGTGTGGTTAAATGCCTAGGGGCAGATCCACATACATAGACTGCGCCCGGCGCAGATGTGAGATACGCTATGCCGCTGTAACTTACCTGACTTTGGTTTGAATCCTCAACAAATTTGCGCCGTAAGTTATGGCGGCGTAGTGTATCTCTCGCGGCGGAATTCAAATTGGGCGGGTAGGGGGCGTGTTTCATTTAAATGAAGTGCGTCCCCGCGCCGAACAAACTGCGCATGCGCCGTCCATAAAAACTCCCAGGGTGCATTGTTCCAAATGACGTCGCAAGGACGTCATTGTTTTCAACGTGAACGTAAATGGCGTCCAGCCCCATTCACGGACGACTTACGCAAACAACGTAAAATTTTCAAAATTAGACACAGGAACGACGGCCATACTTAACATTGAGTACGCCACCATATAGCAGCTTTAATTATACGCCGGAAAAAGCCGAACGGAAACGACGTAAAAAAATGCGACGGCCAGTCGTACGTTCGTGGATCGTCGGAAATAGCTAATTTGCATACTCAACGCGGATTACGACGTGAATGCCACCTAGCAGACGCCGAAAAATTGCATCTAAGATTCGACGGCGTACGAAGACGTACGCCTGTCAGATCTAACACAGATGCCGTTGTATCTTGTTTTGTGGATACCAAAACAAAGATATGACGCGCAAAATTCGAAATTACGCGGCGTATCAAGATATACGTCGCGTAATTTCTTTGAGGATCTGCCCCTTAGTCTTTTAGCACAACCATGGCTCCTGGAAAGTAAGATATCCTTTCATTAATTATAGAGGTCTGCTGTAACCAGAAGCAAGTTTTTACTTTTTCTTACCGTGCCAAACAGTTTTGTATGTTCATTCAGTACATGACATACGTTAAATAACGTTATTTATTCATTCAAATGCCATTAACCATTATTCGATTTTGGTTAAACTTGAAAACATTTTGTGTAAAAAAAAAAATTCAAAAAAATAGAGCAAATCAGGAATTGGGCAAATACTATTTCATGGTACTGCACATGTAATTTTCCTTTTTATATTCAAGCATACTCTCGGGTTCACACATATCTTCAGAGTCCACCATTAAAGTGTTTGTCATGGGAAAAAAGCAATACATGCATATTTCCCCACGTTTTATCCTTTTAGAGGCCCTTAAAAGTACAGATTATACCTGTTGATGTGTCATAAATGCAATCTACACCTAATTCATGTTGTAGGCTGACAACACACAGCATTTTTGTGGATTGAGTGGTGTCAACCCTGCCCAGTTTTCTTTTTCTAAACTACTCGTACCCTTCCACTCTTCCTTCTCTACAACATAAAGGCTAAACATTTTGTAGTCCAAAGAGAATGAAAAAAAAAAAAAAAAAAATATATATATATATATATATATATATATATATATATACACACACACACAGTGCCTTGCGAAAGTATTCGGCCCCCTTGAACTTTGCGACCTTTTGCCACATTTCAGGCTTCAAACATAAAGATATAAAACTGATTTTTTTTTTTTTTTGAAGAATCAACAACAAGTGGGACACAATCATGAAGTGGAATTAAATTTATTGGATATTTCAAACTTTTTTAACAAATAAAAAACTGAAAAATTGGGCGTGCAAAATTATTCAGCCCCTTTTACTTTCAGTGCAGCAAACTCTCTCCAGAAGTTCAGTGAGGATCTCTGAATGATCCAATGTTGACCTAAATGACTAATGATGATAAATAGAATCCACCTGTGTGTAATCAAGTCTCCGTATAAATGCAACTGCACTGTGATGGTCTCAGAGGTCCGTTTAAAGCGCAGAGAGCATCATAAAGAACAAGAAACACACCAGGCAGGTCCGAGATACTGTTGTGGAGAAGTTTAGAGCCGGATTTGGATACAAAAAGATTTCCCAAGCTTTAAACATCCCAAGGAGCACTGTGCAAGCGATAATATTGAAATAAAAGGAGTATCAGACCACTGCAAATCTACGAAGACCTGGCCGTCCCTCTAAACTTTCAGCTCATACAAAGAGAAGACTGATCAGAGATGCAGCCAAGAGGCCCATGATCACTCTGGATGAACTGCAGAGATCTACAGCTGAGGTGGGAGACTCTGTCCATAGGACAACAATCAGTCGTATACTGCACAAATCTGGCCTTTATGGAAGAGTGGCAAGAAGAAAGCCATTTCTTAAAGATATCCATAAAAAGTGTCATTTAAAGTTTGCCACAAGCCACCTGGGAGACACACCAAACATGTGGAAGAAGGTGCTCTGGTCAAATGAAACCAAAATCGAACTTTTTGACAACAATGCAAAACGTTGTGTTTGGCGTAAAAGCAACACAGCTCATCACCCTGAACACACCATCCCCACTGTCAAACATGGTGGTGGCAGCATCATGGTTTGGGCCTGCTTTTCTTCAGCAGGGACAGGTAAGATGGTTAAAATTGATGGGAAGATGGATAGAGCCAAATACAGGACCATTCTGGAAGAAAACCTGATGGAGTCTGCAAAAGACCTGAGACTGGGACGGAGATTTGTCTTCCAACAAGACAATGATCCAAAACATACAGCAAAATCTACAATGGAATGGTTCACAAATAAACATATCCGGGTGTTAGAATGGCCAAGTCAAAGTCCAGACCTGAATCAAATCGAGAATCTGTGGAAAGAACTGAAAACTGCTGTTCACAAATGCTCTCCATCCAACCTCACTGAGCTCGAGCGGTTTTGCAAGGAGGAATGGGCAAAGATTTCAGTCTCTCGATGTGCAAAACTGATAGAGACATACCCCAAGCGACTTGCAGCTGTAATCGCAGCAAAAGGTGGCGCTACAAAGTATTAACTTAAGGGGGCTGAATAATTTTGCACGCCCAATTTTTCAGTTTTTTATTTGTTAAAGTTTTAAATATCCAATAAATTTCGTTCCACTTCATGATTGTGTCCCACTTGTTGTTGATTCTTCTTCTTCAAAAAAATCAGTTTTATATCTTTATGTTTGAAGCCTGAAATGTGGCAAAAGGTCGCAAAGTTCAAGGGGGCCGAATACTTTCGCAAGGCACTGTGTGTGTGTGTGTGTGTGTGTATGTGTGTGTATATATATATATATATATATATATATATATATATATATATATATATATATAAACATTATGGTTTGTTCTTCCAACAGTCAGTTCTCCCTCAGGTCCGCTCTGTCGGCCCTTGGGAGGGCCTGTGTTTGCTGTTTATAATTTCATTTGGCCAGGGCCAAACAAATTATATACATACAGAATTGGCCTTCAGAGTGGACCTGATGGAGAACTGCAATGCCCAATGCTTGCTCAACCCTCTTCTCTATGTTTATTGGCAGCTGTGGATACCCAGAATGACAGGCCGTACCTCATAAATGGGTCATTTATTCAAGGCCAACATGTAAACATCAATTGTGTCTAACCAGCGGTGGCATTTGCTCATTACATCTATTATTTGCATCTCGACAGCAGCCACAGCAGATAATACCACCTGCCTTCTAATAACAAAGGAAGCTAGGTGGCTTGAGCGGTCTGCCTGTTGGCTCTTTCTAATGTCCTTCTTTGCTAGAAGGTAGATGGCTCCAATAGATTGCATTTTCCCTGTGAATTATGTGCATGTAAACATTCGCACAAATGTTTACGTGAATACTGCATGAAAAAACCCAAAATGGTTTTCCCTGAATGCCGACCTACGTGTTTAAGAATTATGGCTCTTAACACTGCTCTAGTAAAAGGAGCTAAATGCTTCCATGTGCATTGACACATTGGATTTAATAAAGCTGTGTAGATTGCGTTTAATAAAAATTTTTTTTATAATCTAAACACAGTTGGGGGAATTTATCAAACCTGGAGCAGCCTGACAGAATCTGGAGCAGTTGTGCTTGACAACCAACCAGCTTATATCTTCTGATTGTTCAGTTAAGATTTGAAAATGAAAGATAGAAGCAGGTTTGTTGCCATACATAACTGCTTCAGTTTCTGTCCGCTCCCGTTATGGAAAAGAAAACTAATGCCCTGTACACACGATCGGTTCGTCTGATGCAAACGGACCGATGGACTGATCGTGTGTGGGCCCCATAGTTTTTTTTTTCCCAACGGTGAAAAAAAATAGAACGTGTTTTTTAAATTTTTCCTCTGGTTAAAAAAACGATAGAAAAAAAATGATCGTCCATCTGATTAGATTCCATAAGATATCCAATCATGTGTACAGGGCATCAGTGTTTTTTTTTTTTTTTTTTGCATCCTTATTTTTTTAATGAGGTTTTAACAACATCTTTTGCCAAATCTTGCTGTTTTAGATTGAGTATTTAAATGTAATAGTCCACAAGTAAACATTAATAGTTGGGTACTTCACTAATTAGTTCTAGTTATACTAGAAAGTACCTTTTTAAGAAAAGCTCCTTTTAATATGGGTATTTTTTTTTGTTTTATTTTCTTAAATAACAGCGCCTTCATTGTTTTATGAAAGACCTCACTTGGCAATGGTCTTAAAGAAAAGTAAGATTCATATTTTTGAGCCAAAGTGGTTAACTTGTTAGCAGTCCTATTTTGAGTTTGTGGCCCAAACTAAAGACATCTTTGGTTGATACGTATTGTGCTGTAATTCTTTTTGTTGGGCTTGAAATATTAACATCACACTTTTACATAGCCAACCGCAGAAGTTGTGGTAACCACAATATGTTATATGTAAATAGCAAAACTAGCGAATATGATCTTTTCCCAAGTGTTCACCACACTAATGGCTCTCTAGAGACACCTCATCCTTGGGCTGCAATTCTCCAGCAGTTGCTATTTGTGGGAAGAGACCAACTAGAGAAACAGACATTTCCTTAGTTCTGGGAAGGACTGTCCCTATATTCTGCTTTGAAGAAACGAAAAACTTTCTCAGTTGGTGGTCCCTCCTTATTGTATATATAAAAAAAAACAGCTTGTATTGGAATTAGGAGCACTTAGGGTTGTCATTTTATAGCAGTACGTTCAGAGGTACCTGAAACGGCTGTCATTGCCTTCTCTACACCCAATAGCTGGGCTGTTCTGATTGGGAAATAAATCTGACACTACTGGTTAGTGCTAGTGCTTGACAGCTCCCTCCTGTCCCTATACTTTTCTTTTGGCCTATCAATAAAATGGGCTTCTTTATGGCCAACAGGAATGTGCATGAGGGGACATAAGCTCTGCCACTACCCGGATGTGCTAAAACAGCTTTGCCCAAACAGAACATCCCCGCATTTGGCCATACAGAGATAAATTAAAATTATGTGACATAAAACGCCCTTCAGTAGTAGTTTTATAAATTTAGGAGTGGACATGGACAATGAAAAACAAAGTAACAAGAATAAACAGTGCCTCTTTTGGTAAAGTTGTACAAACACTGCACACTGGATTATTAAATTCCTTTAAGTGCTTTTGATTATGATCGTTTCCTAGTCTGTTTCTGAATCTGTTTATTTTTTTTATTTCCCTGAATTGTTATGGGATGAAAAGCAGACTCATCTGCCTGTTCAGGTATTTAAGGAGACATCAAGGACTGTCAAAGAAGAAGAAAAGAGAGTGAAATCTGAAGATTCTGGGACATCTGTTAAGCGAGGAGAACCCTCCCGTGTACGAATCTTCGAAGGAGGGTGAGTTCTGTCACTGTATTATTTTAATTAACCATTCATAATTTGTCTCCCTTTTTTAGCTGATGTCGAATTTTGTGGTTTAATTTTACCAGTACTGACCAACTTTTTAGTTGCCATTTTATTTCTTTATTGCTAAGATAAATGGATATGGCAGTAAAAAACTAACAGACATTGTAATGCCTTTATAATTCAAAACTAGAAAATGTTTGGCTTAACGTACGCAATAACTGTTTAGCGTTTTAATTTCACATTAATTGGTATTTTATCTCCACTTCAAATGGTTCTATTGTTTTTTTTTTTTTGTTTTTGTTTCTGCATCCCTCACATTTTACTAGAGATTAGTTGACTATGTAAAATCATAGGCCACACGATACCCCTCCCGTTGGTCTTCTTACATTTTACATAAGTTGCAACATAAATACCTTCTTCATTGTTTCTGTGCAGTTATGTGACCGCATAACTGCACATATATATATATATATATATATATATATATATATATATTGACTACCTTTATTTCATTTAAGCAGGTCTCATTAGGCTCAGTTCACACTGCTGCTACATGGGATCCCTCCGACTTGTGAGACCCCCCAAGTCGCATGACATGTCAAATTCAAGGTATCCCTATGAGAACCGCCTTAACTGATACTCGCTCTCACGTTGGAAAAGGTCCCTGCACTACTTTGGTTCGACTTGGGTATGATTTCAGCCCATGTACAGGCTCCTAAATAGCATCCAAGTCGTAAGGAAGTCGCAGGCAAAAATCATACAACTTTACTGTCACAGCAGTGTGAACCCAGCCTTATTGCCTTATATATACATTTATTAGTCCAAAATTTGATGTGGATCATTAGCTTTTCTGCCAAACAATGCATCTAGCACTGTAAAATCCCTCCCCTGTTAACTATGGGAAATGTTATAGAAATGGCAGTGTACAAATATAGTAGTGGTTATTCTCAGCAATCCAATCTATGCAATGTCCCATTACAAAATATACAAAATGTGAAGTGTACATGTAAAACATAATATTACCGTATTTTCCGGCGTATAAGACGACCCGGCGTATAAGACGACCCCCTAATTTTCCAGGAAAAATTTTGATTTTGGGATATACTCGCTGTATAAGACTACCCCCTTCTTACTGTCTTTCTGAAAGCTGAGGGGGAGCCAGAACCGCTGACAGAAACAGGCTTTTTCAAATCTCACTGTGCCATTACATTACTCACTGTGCCATTACATTACATGCCCAGACTGTGCCATTACATGCCCCCACATTGCCATTGTGCCATTACATGCCCCCACATTGCCATTGTGCCATTACATGCCCCCACATTGCCACTGTGCCATTACATGCCCTCACATTGCCATTGTGCCATTACATGCCCCCACATTGCCATCACTTGCCCCCACTGTGCCTGAACTTGTTGCCCCCCCCCCCAGTGCAATAACACTCACTTTTTTTCCCCAGCGCTGACAGTCTAACATGCTGCGATCGTGAGCGTGAATGATTTCAAAGCCGCGCCTTCACTGCAGAGTGTTCTGTGATAGGAGGAACAAAAATCTTCCCAGCAGCGCCTCTGTTATGTTTTCCGCCTATCACGGACGTCTTCTCATCTCGTCCGAGGATGAGAAGGCATCTGTGATAGGAGGAACAAAGAACAGAGGCGCTGCTGGGAAGATTTTTGTTCCTCCTATCACAGAACACTCTGCAGTGAAGGCGCGGCTTTGAAATCATTCAGGCTCGCGATCGTAGCATGTTAGACTGTCAGCGCTGGGGGAAAAAAGTGAGTACTGAGACTGTACCCGGCGTATAAGACGACCCCCGACTTTGGATGCATGTTTTTGCATCCAGAAAGTCGTCTTATACGCCGGAAAATACGGTATATAATAAACACATATCATAAATGCATATGAAAAAGTACAACAAATAAACTGCTGGCAAAGTTATTAAGTGCTAACAAAACAATATATGTTAAAACAATCAATATACGGAAAATATTAAATTATCATGCAAACAAAATATATATAATTCTAAACTGTCCATATAACAAAGTGTCCCGTGCACTTGTCACTGTTTTTTACCAGTGTCACCAAAGTTATTATATCTTCTCTTTGTGGAGTTAAATCATTAATGTGGGACAACCTTCACTAGGGAAAATTCACCGGATGTGGGTCATAAAGCGCTTTAAGGGAGGGGATCACTGCTGCTCTCTCCTCTTATTGCTCTCCACTCATAGGCATCCCCTTCTAAAAAAAAAAAAAAAATCTCATATAGTGTAAAATCCTTTAGTTTATTAAAATTTCCACTAAGATATAAAATGGGTAAATAGGTTGTACACTTCTTAAACAAATTTTCACTTTACTTATTTCCTTGCAAATTGAACATTTTTGCCTTTAGTAAATTAACCCCATTAATTCAGGCTTTGGTGGAGTCTGGTGAGTTAACCGCTGACATCTTGCATGTCTTGAGGATTTTCCTGCTTTAGTTGCTGGCAACTCCAGAAACTCAAGCACAGATATCTTAAGCATTTTAGGGACTGAATTGGTAAGGGCATGTGTCAAAGGGCTTTGGGCTTGTGTTAATGACATCAGTTTGGGATGTTGAGATAATTCAGAGTTCCTTGATAAGTGCACTGACCTTCAGTTTACCGACTTCTGACTTAAATTTAACTTGCTTCAAGCAGGTTTTGCATTCTTAAAAATTTGTTTGGAAATGCATAACCCATCTGATGCGAACAAAAGTTGACATAAAAATATTCAGCATCTACTAAAACTAGTTTTGGGTGGACTTCTTCTATGAAAGCAGTTATGTGTATGTCCCAAAATTATGATGTGAAGTGAATGTTTGTTTAAAGACAAGTGATTGAACTTAAACAGCTACTGCATATAGATGGAATGTATTTTTATTATGTACTGCTATATCGACCTTGAAAGTTAAAGCACTGACCTCCTTTTACTCTTTCACTGCCAGCCCACCCCCTGTGGTAAGGAAGGAATGATTTTTCCCCTTTCCAGCCCTACAATCCAGGCTCTGATATTGTAGGAAACAAAGCTTTTAGGAAGAATTTGTCACAGAATTGGTGTGGACATAATGCATTTCAGTCACTATATAGTTTTGTTGGATGCATACCCTTGTGTATATACTAAATATCAATGTCTTTCTTCATTGATACATTTTTAAACTGCGTGTTATGTAAAGAGTATTATCCATCCTTGGTACTTTATTACTATTACACTTCATATAATGTAGGACACCAGAGATTTTTTTTGCACCGCTTTAGATAGAATGAGGAAGGGCTATAATATCTGAGGTTTCAATTTTTGTACCTCTTTAGGCTGATGGTAAATTCGAATACAGCAGTTAAAGTTGGTACCTTTTGTAGAAAACAAACGCGATATATGCAAAGGCTAACCAAATCTTCACTACCAAAAAGAAAAAACATGGTTGTTAGCACTAACCAATGTTTTGGGGACACTCAGGTAATTTTATCAAGCGTTCCATCACATCTATCTTAGTTTGCTGATATCTGGATGCAGGAAAGTGAAGGTAAATCTTACCTGTGATCCCAGTGACCACGAAGGACAGTGAAGAGAGGGAATTGATCCAAGAAGGACACAGGCCACATGAGGAGCTTGTCAGAGGTTTTCGTCCAGAAGTGGCTAAATTGAGGCATAGGGTCACATCTGGCACTTTGGCTGTCCCTTGATGTCACTAGTCCAGACCTGGGAAAATTGAGGCCTAGGGTCACATCTGGCACTTTGGCTTTCCCTTGATGCCACCACTGTCAGCCTGCCTTCCTGAGCCTGTCATTTTTAGGGACGCTGACAGATGTCTGTGTGGAGAGCTGCATGAACTGGAAGGAGAGGGTCTGAGGAACTAATCGGTACAGCGGCGAGTCTTCGTTCTAGTGGGAGAATTTTGCCCAAGAGACGTCCTGATGCTCTCCCAGGAGCCTGTGTTTCACTCCAGGTCAGGATCTGCAAAATTCCTTGCGGTACCGATCTCAGACTCTCTCCTTCTAGTCGCTTTTCAGACCATTTGACATGCGGTGAGGAGCATGTATATTGCCTCCTCATTGCCTAATTTAACACTATAATGCCTCACTACTTTTTATGCCAATTTTATGCCATTGCGTGGTGTCACTTGTTAAACTTTTCAGCCCAAGTTAACAATGCCACGGCATAGGAACAGCCCTGTCCAGCTGTTATTTTACAGTTCATATAGGTGGCCGGACAGCGGCCAATCGCCCATCTAAAAGAGACCCATTTCATAAGCAGTTGTATTAATTATTCCTAGCGCCAGGTGTTTGATTTCTGTATGTTTATGTACTTACGGACCTTCCCAGGTCCAAAATATTGAACAGCATTCAGTTTGACCCTCCATAACAATTCTGTTTTTTCATGTGGTTCTATGGAAAATTGCCCACCCCTGTTCTAGCCCTACCTGATTCTTACCAAAATCAGAAAAAAATGTTCTGCTGCAATTTTGTTCAACTTTAAAAAAAAAAATCAAAACATCAGCAAATTAGTGTGATCATGATACCCTTAGCAGCCATTCACACTTTAGATTTCATTACTGCACTGAGCTGTTAAGCTGATCTGTGATTAGTTGTTATGGGTTACAACCCTTTATTTCTAATCTTCTGTCTCTGTTTAAAGAGCTTATGATATAGTGCAGCAGGGCTGGTAGTGAAAGTGTTAAGACGTATCTGGTAATACTGCTGTCTCTTTATGCCCTTCACCAGCATTACCATTGCTCTGTCTGTTTCACATTATAAAATCTTTCTTTTTAACACGGCCCCTCGTTATAACCTGCAGTTCTTCCTGTATTTCTACACTGATTACCATCATCGAATTTGAGAGATTACCCTCTCTATTCCACTATCCTTTCTGCTGCTTCTGTGCTCTTATTTCTTGTGTTTTTTTTTTTTCCTATCCTGTTTTACACCCTCCTCTTTTTGTTCCAGTGAGAGGTAGAGGAGGCTGCATTCTGGAATCTTACATCATACAACCGCAGACAAATATTAAGTCAGACTGGATCTCTTTGCAATGATCTCACCACTATCCCTCCCCCACATACACTCACCCACCAGAGAGCGTCTGCTCTCTGTCCTCAAGGTGATTGTTTCATATTAACAAGGCTGGCGGTGTGAACACGTGCCCACACTCTCATGGATGCCAGATTTGATAGCCTTGAAGGGGCAAAGGATTTTATTTTTCTGAGAACATTTCAAATTGATGAAAAACATCCCTCAACACAAGTCTGTAAATACAATATGTAGGCTGTAAAAGCCCCATGATTTTTCTGATATGTTATACAGTATATACACTGCACATCCCGAAAATGAGCTCTAATAATTATCCCAGTGGTTGTTAGTCTTATGACTAATTTTCCTCTTTTGTTTTTTTTTAAGTCTTCCCTAGAACTGATTCACAATTTTTTTGACCTTTTCCTCAGGGCTCAACCATGACCCCTTGACCTCTTCCCCCAGATGTCATCTGCTGCCATCTTGACCACTTTCCTAGACCTGCTTTTCTGATATCCTACTTCCCAGGTACCCTAACTTCCTTTCCCCCACCTAACCCCACCTGCATAACGTCTTCTATGTTCTGATGGTTATACATAAGAATTTAGGGTGGGGGAACATGTTCATGTTGGATTTGTATATTTATGTATAGAATAACCACATCCATCACCTTTTCCATCAAATTCAAAATATGTTTTCTTTGATCTTCTGTGTTATTCCTAGAAATCATACACTGTTTATTGTTTGATAAAAATGTATTTAAAGCACATCTGTAAACCAGTGCTGCTGAGGAGAGGAGGGTTAAAGGTGTTTTGAAAATATCATGTTTAATGGATACATGCATGTTTGATCTTCAAAAAAAAAAATGTACTCCCTCCTGGCCTTTTTATTCATCTTTTTTAGAGTAAAAAAGTAGCAAGTTAGTGATTGAGTTTCCATAGAAACACAAGCACTGAGACATCCTCTTAAACATGGTGCATGCCCTCTTCAGCCCTAAAGGCTATAATGGATGTTTGCTTCTCCTGTCGATGTATAGGTTGGCAGAAATCGATTTATAGTTTCCAGGGCACGTGTGCCAAGTTGATCAGGACATCTTGGCACATATGGAAATGCATTCTTGCTTAATACATAAGTCTAGATCTTGCTGATCCTCTCACACGCTCTCTCACAAATATACCAGACAGAGTCTATCTGACTGAAAGAAATATACTAGTTGAATGACCTGTAACCTCGACAATGATCATGCTAGCAAGAGACCATACATATTCTACCATACATAAATCTACTACAAATCCCCAAGGCCCGTTACAAGAGCAAAGGAGAACAAAGATTTGCAGTGCAAGGACCTCGACTGTGGAACTCAATACCAACTCACTACGAACAGAAGAGAATCACCAGGCCTTCAGAAACTCAAGACCCATCTTTTCTGAAGGCTAAATAGAAGGAAATGGATGCCAAGCACCTTGAGGCGATTCAGTTCGCATTTGTAGCGCTATATAAGTTATTCACTCACTCACTCACCATGTGATCTAGGCTGTAGATCATACGATGGAGCTCAGGGGTGCCACTTTTTTTATTCATGTAACGATAAGGTGCTTTTTACTAAAAATAATACTAGAATTTAGTAACCCTGTAGTGTACTTTTGATTCATGTTAAAAGCTATTTTCATAGGTCCCCATTAGTGATGGTTACTCTTTTTTAAAACACATTTAATGGTCAAGTGTGCTTTATAAGTCAGATAACCCTACGCCTTCTCCTTCACTTAACAATAAAGTGATTTTTATTAACAAATATGTCCTATTTGCCTGTGCTGTGCAATGGTTTTGCACAGAGCAGCTTGATCCTCCTTTTCTGGGGTCCCCTGCCAGCAATCTTGGCTCCTCCCCCCTTCTAAATGCCCCCATAGTAATCCTTCTCATCTGGGGTCCCAGTCTGCATTCCTGGTTCCTCTCTGAGTGCCCTCATAACAAGCCACTTGCTTTTGGGACACTCGTGCAGACTTGATCTGTGTGTCCATTGCCACACATGGAGTGGCTACGCCCCGCCCCCTGCTCTCACCTCACAGGCTATAATTGACAGGGGCCAATGGCTCTCACTGCTGCCTCCATGTCCTTTGAGAGGTCAGATACCAGCAGCAAAAAAAAGAATTTAAAAATTTGGAGGCTGAGAGCATACTTTGTGTTAAAAATACTTGCTTGAATATAATCTTTTTTTTTTAAATAAGGGTTTAGTGTCACTTTAGCTCTCTGGTGCTTTTTCTTTAGACAATAATGAAGAAAACCAGAGCCACTTAAAAGCCGTCAGTCTTCTGCATCTCACCTGTGCACTGGGTTGTGCATTTTTTTGGGCTAGTAAACATCTGACACTACTTCTACCGTGTTTACCGAAAATAAGACTGGGTCCTATATTCATTTTAACACTAGGACTTATTTTCAGGGGATGTCTTATTTATTTACGGTATGTACAAAAAAGACCTTGTGTCCCCTGCCTTCTCTCCCCCTGTCAGCTTAGGAGTCGGCATTATGAAATTCTGTAATCCCAAAATTAAACCTTTAACCTTAAAGTCCTTGTAAAATCATGTAATCAATTCATTGTATAATGTGCAGTGTGTCTTCTTGTAACTATTGTGGAAAATACTTTATTAACAGTGCTGCTGGGAGCTAATGTGACCCACTGGAGCTCATCTTCCCTGCTCCAAATACTGCAGAGGGAGAGGTCGTAATCCCTGCTGACGTCAGCCCACTCCAAGCACTGCAAAGGGAGTAGCTGCTGACTGGAAGAAGAGGAGAAGGGTTTCGGCGGGTCACATGAGCAGCCATTGGTGCTGTAAATAAGGTATTTTCCACAATAATGTTACTCAAGGAGACACACTGCACATTATATAATTTTTTACAAAACTGATTACATGATTTTACAAGGGCTTTGACTAGGGCTTATTTTCGGGGAAGAGCTTATATTGCAGCCATCCCAGAAACTCACGCTAGGTCTTATTTTCAGGGTAAGACTTATTTTTGGGGAAAACCAGGTATTTAAGAAAGCCATGGTTTTGTTTTGCAAATTGGTGTCCTATGATGGTACAAAAAGGTGTTCTCTACATCAGATTCTTCTTTTCATTGTTGATCCTGCAAGATCTCCATCCTTCACCTATCGAAAGGAAGTGTTTTCAGCCATTTGCAAATTCAGAGAGCAATTTTAAATAGTTTAATGTAGTTGACAAGCTTCTGTGATGGTACTAAATGGGCAGAGATTTAAAGGAAGGTTAAGTGCAGTAGTAAAGGAGCATACAGAAAAATAAGACACCCACTTTAAGGTGTTCTAATGTAGTACTGAATATGAGCCCTGCCTTGAACAGCCTGATATGGTAGGTTCAACTAGGTGTTGGTTCAGAGGTGTTTTTTGGCAAAAGCCGACTCCAAAGCCTCACTAAAATAACTAACAACAACTTAAAATATTTCGCACAAGGCAGGACAGACCCATGAACCGATGATCCTGTGTCCTCTGTAGCTTTATTTTTCAGTTCTTAGCTGACATACAGTATTGGAACGCCTGTTGCTGTACTGCTCAATTATTATTGCTCAGGTAAACATGGAAAAGTGGAAATGGATGGACAGCCGCACTCCAAAGGAACTTGAAGAAGTAGTCTTTAATAATAAAAACTGGACATGCAAATCCAAATATACAGTCACATAAGGGGACAGCCGACGCGTTTCGCACACAGTTAGTGCTTAGTCATGACTAAGCACTAACTGTGTGCGAAACACGTCGGCTGTCCCCTTATGTAACTGTATATTTGGATTTGCATGTCCAGTTTTTATTAATAAAGACTACTTCTTCAAGTTCCTTTTGGAGTGCGGCTGTCCATCCATTTCCACTTTTCCATGTTTGCCTAGTGCATTGCCAGCACCTTGGATTCCTGGGAGGTCCTTGATTTGTCTGCTAAAGATCCACCTGGAGCGGTTTTTCTTTTCTCTGATTATTGCTCAGGTATTGACTTCCTGTCTGGTACCACCAATCTGACATTTCTACAGTAACCTCTTGGTTACCAAGATTATTTTCCTTACAGAACTTGCTACTCATTAAACACTGTCCTGTTTGTTCCATCACTGTCTGTCAACCCTAAAGCCTGTAGTGTATGAAAATCCTGGAGATTGGATGTAGCTGACATGCTGCAATCACGACATCTGGCACTAACAATCATGGTCAAAGTTGCTTAGATCCCACATCCTGCCCTTTTCAGTAATTGGTGGAATAACAGCAGAAAAGAGTTCTGCAACAACTCCTGCGTCTCTTTCCCTGTGTACCTGTCTGAGCTTTCCTTCCTTCTCCAGATGGCTCCATTGACTCTTCATCTGTGTTATTTGTACCATCTGCATGAGTTGTCAAGTCTCATCTTTGACCCATACTTTTTTCTTGTGTTTTATATCCTATACTGCTGTTTCTTACATTGGTTCTGTTATATTTTGCTTCATCACAATCCTTATTTGACACCTGTTCTGTCTACTTGTCTCTGCTATGGAACACACCTATACCGGGCCATGCGTAAAATGGAAAAAAAGTTTGCTGTGCACCAGATATATCCCTAGCTTTTTCTACATCACCCTGTTCCCTAGGTTTTAAATGTCTCATTCTGTCTCTAATTATTTTTTTTTTTTAATATATGTACATTTTTATGTCACCAGTACTATTTGACTAAAGGTTAAGTCCACGCAAATGGCTTAAAGTGGAAGTCCAGGCTCTACCTAACTAAGCTTAAAATTGTTTTTACCCCCTTCTAACTCCTGTTCTAACTACCCTATAAAAGGAAAAGGAAGACGTATATACTTGCCTATTCTCAGGTCATGTGATTGGCTTCCAGCAATGGCTTCAGGGGAGAGGAGGGACAATTGAAAATATATGTCCCGTAGTAAGCCTAGGGGTGAAGTAACCACTTTCTTCTACAGGGTAGTTTATAGGAGTAAGAAGGGGCATGGGAGCATTTTTAGGCTTAGTTCGAGCCTAGAATTCCACTTTAATTGTCAGTATTTTCAAAATGGCCAAATGGAGAATACGAACTGGCGTAAGAAGGAGAAAAATTGGTGTCCCTATCACCCTCAGGAATCCCAGAATATCTGAGCAGGGCTGAGTAACACCACCCATCTCCCCATTCCAAACACCTTTTGCAACCCAGATTTTTTATGGTGGACTTAACCTTTACACTGTGCGTTCATAAGCAAAATTGCATTTTGCTGTACTGTTGTAATTGACACATTTTAAGCCATTCCTTAGATAGATAAATATAAATCTTCTTCTACAGGTACAAATCAAATGAAGAATATGTTTACATTCGAGGCCGCGGCAGGGGAAAGTATGTGTGTGAGGAGTGTGGTATTCGTTGTAAGAAGCCAAGCATGCTGAAGAAACATATTCGCACACACACTGATCACCGACCATACATGTGCAAACATTGCAATTTTGCCTTCAAAACCAAAGGTGAGTTTTTTTTTTTTGTTTTTTCTTTACTGACTGCAGCAATATTTTGTTTTAGTAGAATCAAAAAAGGTTAATACTAGGGTTGTCCCGATACCGATACTAGTATCGGTATCGGGACCGATTCCGATTATTTGCGGGAGTACTCGTACTCCCGCAAATACCCCCTATAGCAAAATAGAATACTGCAAACCCCCCCCCCCCCCCCCCCCGCCGCCGAGCGAATCCTGCCGCATCCCCGCTTGGTTAATACGGGCGCGGAACATTACAGCATTCATTTGAATAGCTGTAGTCTTTCCCGCCGCGTATAGACACTCCCCCTTGCTTGGGTGAACTGTCCAATCCCGAGCAAGGGGGAGTGTCTATACGCAGTGCGGCGCAAGAGACTACAGCTATTCAAAGCTGTAATGTTCCCCGCGCGTATTAACCAAGCGGGGATGCGGCAGCATGTACGGTAAGGGGGACATGGCTGGATATGGGGAGGACATGGCTGGATATGGGGGGGTCATGGCTGGATATGGGGGGTCATGGCTGCATATGGGGGGACATGGCTGCATATGGGGGGACATGGCTGCATATGGGGGGACATGGCTGGATATGGGGAGGACATGGCTGCATATATGGGGGGGACATGGCTGGATATGGGGAGAGACATGGCTGCATATGGGGGGACATGGCTGCATATGGGGGGGACATGGCTGCATATGGGGGGGACATGGCTGCATATGGGGGGACATGGCTGCATATGGGGGGGGACATGGCTGGATATGGGGGGGGGACATGGCTGCATATGGGGGGGGACATGGCTGCATATGGGGGGGACATGGCAGGATATGGGGGGACATGGCTGCATATATGGGGGAGACATGGCTGCATTTGTGGGGGGACATGGCTGCATTTGGGGACACATTTAAAAAAAAGTATCGGTATTCGGTATCGGCGAGTACTTGAAAAAAAAGTATCGGTACTCGTACTCAGTCCTAAAAAAGTGGTATCGGGACAACCCTAGTTAATACCTTTTGTGAGTTATTGTATCTTTATCTTTCTTTGTCACTGCAGGGGGTATACCCCCTCTGTTTCTGTCCTTGTCATCTCTTGGCTGAAATATAATTTTATAAAGTCGAAAAAGCACAAAAAAAATCACCATTGCAGTAGGGCAATCCACACTACAAGGGTTATTTTCACGTTTAGTCTAGGGGCAAAGGACTAAGGGGAAAGCAAATTGATACTGTTATACAAGCTGTCCACTCACTACTATACATTGTGGCAAAGTGTAATTTCTTCAGTGTTATCACAAGAAAAGATATAATTAAATATTTACAAAAAATGTGAAGGGTGTACTCTCTTATGTGAGATAGTGTGTGTTACTTGGTCCAGCCGGCTTCCACCAATGCTGCAAATGGTCCAACGGTGGTGGAGCAGGCTCTCGTTGCACTCCATTCTTCTTAATGTCTCTATATGGTGCGTGATGACAC